>NC_137921.1:35724824-35742324 GCF_963457725.1 Sprattus sprattus | reverse complement strand
ATCTTCAGCACACAGTATCTCAGCGGTCCCCAGTACTGATCCCAGTGCAGGTGAATACACAGAGATCTTCAGCACACAGTATCTCAGCGGTCCCCAGTACTGATCCCAGTGCAGGTGAATACACAGAGATCTTCAGCACACAGTATCTCAGCGGTCCCCAGTACTGATCCCAGTGCAGGTGAATACACAGAGATCTTCAGCACACAGTATCTCAGCGGTCCCCAGTACTGATCCCAGTGCAGGTGAATACACAGAGATCTTCAGCACACAGTATCTCAGCGGTCCCCAGTACTGATCCCAGTGCAGGTGAATACACAGAGATCTTCAGCACACAGTATCTCAGCGGTCCCCAGTACTGATCCCAGTGCAGGTGAATACACAGAGATCTTCAGCACACAGTATCTCAGCAGTCCCCAGTACTGATCTGACTACAGACACTGGAGCTGTTTCACGTGAACAAAGCCTTTGTCAAAGTGTCATATCACATCATATCAAATTGAGGGTGCACATACAATTTGCCATAATCATGCTGTCAACAAATCATTGGGTTTTCCAAAGATAAAGATTAATCAGCACATGGTGTCTCTAATCATCGCCTCCAGGGACAGACAGACTCCGAGGGGGAATATCAAAAGCAGGTGCCAGCCATCTCCACAGATTGGAGTCATTTTGGCACTAATGCCTGTAAGCAGCGAGTCAGAGCTGCATTAAGGAAACCAGAGAGAGAGAGAGGGAGAGAGAAGAGAGGGAGCGAGACAGAGATAACAGAGAGAGAGATGGAGAGAGAGAGAGAGAAAGAGATGGAGAGAAAGAAGAGAGAGAGGGAGTGAGAACAGAGATGAGAGAGAGAGAGAGAGAGACCACAACTGTCCCATTTGTAAAGTTGTAGCATGTTTTTGTGGGTAGCAAGTTTGTATAATATATTCCAATTTATTATGATGGTTCATTGGCATGAGAGATAAACCCATTGACCCCCTCCCTCTATATCTGCACAGGCCACCCCCCCCCCCCCCCCCCCCCTCTATATCTTCACAGGCCATTCATTGCTGTATGAATTCCCACAAATTGCGGCTAAAAATCAATTTCCATTACCTTGCAATTTTTTGTGCATATTTTTGTGGGAATTTTCAAGATTGCAAAATCCTGGAGGGACTCGCTTTTTAAGATGATAAAAACACCTCAGCAAGCAAGCTAGCCAGATTTTTATCAGTAGCTACCAACTGTGCTGCTGTTGGTGTTTCCAAGGCAAGTATGTTGGCTGTTAGCTAGCTGGCTAGATTAGCTCCTTCTTGCCTCTTCAGGGACACCCAGACGAGAGACGTGCAGAGGCTCTCTAAACATGCTGTGGTTAGCGTGCAGGTCGGACAAGCCCAGGGTATCAGCCTGGCAGCACTCTGGTCATTCGCACCCCACTCATACAGCGGATGCCAGCTACCCTGGAAATGAATCACTGAATGCAGGGCTGATGCATATTCATGTATTTAATGGTAGGCAGGAATTAGGTTACAGTAATTCATTTGCTCCTAGCCAAGATGCTAATAAACTTGGTATCCGGCCAACTGCTAGCAGAACAGCGATATGATTGATCATGTCATGTGCTGGTCTAGTAACATATTTGCTGTTTGACCAGCTTCCTATGAAAGAGAGTAGCTGAGTTCTGGAGTGAGTTCTACTTTGCACTGCTGATGGAGAGGAAGGGTGTGTAGTTTCTGATGGAGAGGAAGGGTGTGTAGTTTGCACTGCTGATGGAGAGGTAGTGTGTGTAGTTTGCACTGCTGATGGAGAGGTAGTGTGTGTAGTTTGCACTGTTGACGGAGGGGTAGTGTGTGTAGTTTCTGATGGAGAGGTAGGGTGTGTAGTTTCTGATGGAGAGGTAGTGTGTGTAGTCTGCACTGCTGACGGAGAGGTAGGGTGTGTAGTTTGCACTGTTGACGGAGAGGTAGTGTGTGTAGTTTCTGATGGAGAGGTAGTGTGTGTAGTTTGCACTGCTGATGGAGAGGTAGTGTGTGTAGTTTGCACTGCTGATGGAGAGGTAGTGTGTGTAGTTTGCACTGCTGATGGAGAGGTAGTGTGTGTAGTTTCTGATGGAGAGGTAGTGTGTGTAGTCTGCACTGCTGATGGAGAGGTAGTGTGTGTAGTTTCTGATGGAGAGGTAGTGTGTGTAGTTTGCACTGTTGACAGAGAGGTAGTGTGTGTAGTTTGCACTGCTGATGGAGAGGTAGTGTGTTTAGTTTCTGATGGAGAGGTAGTGTGTGTAGTTTGCACTGCTGATGGAGAGGTAGTGTGTGTAGTTTCCGATGGAGAGGTAGTGTGCGTAGTTTGCACTGCTGATGGAGAGGTAGTGTGTGTAGTTTGCACTGCTGATGGAGAGGTAGTGTGTGTAGTTTGCACTGCTGATGGAGAGGTAGGGTGTGTAGTTTGCACTGTTGACGGAGAGGTAGTGTGTGTAGTCTGCACTGCTGATGGAGAGGTAGTGTGTGTAGTTTCTGATGGAGAGGTAGTGTGTGTAGTTTGCACTGCTGATGGAGAGGTAGTGTGTGTAGTTTGCACTGCTGATGGAGAGGTAGTGTGTGTAGTTTGCACTGCTGATGGAGAGGTAGTGTGTGTAGTTTGCACTGCTGATGGAGAGGTAGGGTGTGTAGTTTGCACTGCTGATGGAGAGGTAGTGTGTGTAGTTTCTGATGGAGAGGTAGTGTGTAAAGTTTGCACTGCTGATGGAGAGGTAGTGTGTGTAGTTTCTGATGGAGAGGTAGTGTGTGTAGTTTCTGATGGAGAGGTAGTGTGTTTAGTTTCTGATGGAGAGGTAGTGTGTGTAGTTTCTGATGGAGAGGTAGTGTGTGTAGTTTCTGATGGAGAGGTAGTGTGTGTAGTTTGCACTGCTCATGGAGAGGTAGTGTGTGTAGCTTGCACTGCTGATGGAGAGGTAGTGTGTGTAGTTTCTGATGGAGAGGTAGTGTGTGTAGTCTGCACTGCTGACGGAGAGGTAGTGTGTGTAGTTTCTGATGGAGAGGTAGTGTGTTTAGTTTCTGATGGAGAGGTAGTGTGTGTAGTTTGCACTGCTCATGGAGAGGTAGTGTGTGTAGCTTGCACTGCTGATGGAGAGGTAGTGTGTGTAGTTTCTGATGGAGAGGTAGTGTGTTTAGTTTCTGATGGAGAGGTAGTGTGTTTAGTTTCTGATGGAGAGGTAGTGTGTGTAGTTTGCACTGCTGATGGAGAGGTAGTGTGTGTAGTTTGCACTGCTGATGGAGAGGTAGTGTGTGTAGCTTGCACTGCTGATGGAGAGGTAGTGTGTGTAGTTTCTGATGGAGAGGTAGGGTGTGTAGTTTGCACTGCTGATGGAGAGGTAGTGTGTGTAGTTTGCACTGCTGATGGAGAGGTAGTGTGTGTAGTTTGCACTGCTGATGGAGAGGTAGTGTGTTTAGTTCATGCAGTTCATGTGCATCTCTTTAGTATTTAGCGCTTCATGCTGCACCAGATGAGGTAGCCCTTTACCAGAGTGATTATAGTGTTGAAAATGTCTAGTTTGGTCTCGTTTTTATTTAGTTTTCAGGTATTATGAAGAAAGTCTTGATTTTAAAAGCTGGATAAAAAGATAAAAGAATGCATGACATCACATAAGATTTATTACAATCATCCCAGGCCATTTTTATTAGGCCAGTGTCTCTCCATCAGAAGTCAACTAGAACAGGGCAAAGTGGCACAGTAACCACAGTGCAAATCAAGGGGGGGGGACGAAAAAACACTAAGATGTTAAATTGTGTTTGCTCAGAGGAGGTCTTGTTTTCATATATTGGTCAGATCAGTTCTAATAGTTACTCCTTTCCAGTGGACTTCAGGTTGTATTTTGGTTTCTTCCCTTCGGTTTAAATTGAACATCAAACAGTAGCCGCAGGTTCCTTGAGGCGTGTATGATGCGAAAGATGTGAAACAGCTCTGAAACAGATCTCCACCAATCAGGGTCAGATCCTCTCCTGTGACAGTTGCTACCTGGGTTAGCTTAGTTCTGCCCGGAAACATCATTGTGTATAACGTATCTCCTGCTTCACCACATTGACCTCAGAGGACATTTTCCAATGTTACCAACTATACGTATGCTGATAGTCACTCCATTCCATGGAGTTAAGAGTTTTTACTTAAAACACAAAACAAAAACAGAAGCTGAGGGTTCCTTGAGGTGTCTTTGATGTGACAACCAGAACCTGACCTCCCTCAGTCTGCTGCTAACTAAGTTACAGGACCTCAGGAAAGTAAACGTTCATGAATATGAAGAACCCTGGAAGAGAGATCTACGCTCATCTCTGCATCTCCCAGCTGCTCAGTGGCCATGGCGCCATCTCGTTTTACTGCTTCATGTTAAACACTGCAGTTCGAGAGAGAGAGAGAGAGGGAGAGAGAGAGAGAGAGGGAGAGAGAGAGAGAGAGAGAGAGAGACAGAGACAGAGACAGAGAGAGAGCTGTAAAAGGACACCTCGTCTGTGCTTTCGCATAGAGAAAAACACCAGACTGCACCAGACTGACTACCTCCCTCTGTGAGCACAGCCATGCCAAACCTGCCTCTGTGTTCCTCTCTGTCCTGCTCAGTTCTAATAGAATCATAGTCTCAGCTGTCCTGCTAATATAATCTCCACCCAGCCGGCCCCGACAGCCTGCCTCTTGTGGCTGTGTGTCTCCTTGGTAACCAGGACAGCACCGTGGTAGAGGTGGAGGGATCCTCTGTGATGTCTGTGTTTAACAGTCAGCTTCTAGAGCCTGTAAGGCCGCCGCCCGCCTGCTAGCCAGCTCCACTCCACTCCACTCCGCACTGCCCTGTTCACATAAATATTCTATGAATGGGGAGCACTGCCGCATGACTGCAGCTCACGGATTCACTCCGGGTCCAGGGGACCGTGCTTGTGCTGCAGCGCATCAATATTAACATGAAATAATAAATAATGGATTTAATGAGAAATATGAACATGTACTTTCCTCGCAACACAGACCATGTCTGTGTCATGACAGTTGAAGAACTAATAGCTCCACTGTCTGCACTCTTTACCGCCAGAGAACAGAGCCGCACAATAACTTTCTTCTAGAAGGCTGGATCCCACTCTTTATATTTGAGTTTTTCCCTCATTCTGACGGTGTGAAGCCTATCAGAGGGTCAGACACACACACCCCTGGCAGCAGCTGTCACTCGCCAATGTAGATGCCGTAATGTCCTGTAATGTTGAAAAGAGAAAGAGGGATACACCCAGCACACACGAACCCTGAGGCGACGGGAGAGGGGGATACCTAAATACACACAGAGAGGACAGTAACAGAGGGGGAGACCTAGAGACACACAGACAGCTCACCCAGCCCTCCAATCTGCTGCAGCACCAAAACACACTCCGTCCCAGTGACTCTCACAGAACATGTATGTGAGTGAGAGCCAGAGTGTGTGTGTGTGTGTGTGTGTGTGTGTGTGTGTGTGTGTGTGTGTGTGCATATGTGATACAGAGATAGAGAGTGTGTGTGTGTGTGTGTGTGTGTGTGTGTGTATGTGAAAGAGGGAGAGTGTTTATGTGTGTGTGCGAGAGAGAGATACAGAGTCAGTGTGTGAAAGAGGGAGAGTGTTTATGTGTGTGTGTGAGAGAGAGAGAGAAAGAGAGAAACAGAGTGTGTGTGAGACAGAGGGAGACCGAGTGTGTGTGTCTGTGTTCAAGATCAGGTAGTGGTGACAATGTGGCTGCGTGACTGCGTGGCTGCGTGACTGCGTGGCTGCGTGTAAATGTGTGTGTGTGTGTTTGTGTGTGTGTGTGTGTGTGTGTTAACATTGACAGGTAATGATAATCTTGGTGCTGATCGCCCTTTGCAGGCTCTTAGGCTGTGTGGCTGTGTGGCTGTGTGGCTGTGTGCATGGCTGGCTGTGCGGCTGTGTGGCCGGCTGGCTGTGTGGCTGGCTGGCTGTGTGGCTGGCTGTGTGGCTAGCTGGCTGTGTGGCTGGCTGGCTGAGTGGCTGGCTGGCTGTGTGGCTGGCTGTGTGGCTGGCTGTGTGGATGGCTGTGTGGCTGGCTGGCTGGCTGGCTGTGTGGCTGGCTGGCTGGCTGTGTGGCTGGATGGCTGTGTGGCTGTGTGTCTGTGTGTCTGTGTGTCTGTGTGGCTGTGTGCCTGGCTGGCTGTGTGGCTGTGTGCCTGGCTGGCTGTGCGGCTGTGTGGCTGTGTGGCTGTGTGCCTGGCTGGCTGTGTGGCTGTGTGCCTGGCTGACTGTGTGGCTGTGTGCCTGGCTGTGTGGCTGGCTGTATGGCTGTATGGCTGTGTGGCTGTGTGGCTGGCTGGTTGGCTGTATGGCTGTATGGCTGTATGGCTGTGTGGCTGTGTGGCTGGCTGGCTGGCTGTGTGGCTGTGTGGCTGTTGGCTGTGTGGCTGGCTGGCTGGCTGTATGGCTGTATGGCTGTGTGGCTGTGTGGCTGGCTGGCTGGCTGTGTGGCTGTGTGGCTGGAGGGCTGAGGGGCATGCAGGCTTGGGCTAGGGTGGTCAGTCAGGGGTGATTACAGTAGGGATTGAAGCACATCACCTGCTGCTGCTACCCCCCACCCCCTCATTAATCCACCAACGTTTCTCTGTTTCTCTATTGTGCTCTTAAGCTGCAATAGGCCATGGCGCTGCACTGCATTGATATGTGTGTGACAATGGGCTTTCCAAATGTGGGTTGGTCTGAAATGAATCTGCGCAGAAATCTGATTCAAGCACACTGGCACACATGAGCACTACGGGATAAAACACACATAAGCTTTCTTTTCAGAGTTATTGGCCATCTCCATTTACTGTAGTTATAGTAATCTCTTTCCTTATTTTAACGCCAAAGTTTAAATTCCAAGATTTCCTCTTTGTTATCTTTAAATAGATAGCCACGTCCAGTGCATTTATTCTCATTATGCTGTGTTGGTGTTTACATTAATGTCGTGTAAACCTTCGGCTGGAAGTGTTGCAAAAGCCTACCTTCCTAGTTCTGCCCCCATTGTATAGAAGTCCTCCATGGTGACATCCCTACGCGATCCATCGACCCAGTATTCCGCCGCACTGGCGCCCGTGCGTGAAGTAGGCATGTTGGCAATTGCACTACACGGTAACCTCGAGCTCCAAGCGGATGGCGTGTCTTGGGAATACAAATCTCTGTGCTATCAAGGAAACCGAGCAAAAAGCATGGCAATGTTTACGAATTCCATGCAGTTTAGCGGAGCTGCATTCAGTGGCCAGCAAACGTCTCTATGCCAAATAAATCTTCGATTTTGTAGACCCAAAATGTTCTTATGGACATATTAATTTAATCATTCAGCCCATCGATGTCCATCTCACAAAACAATCTTTATGACCCCAGTAGACATTTACGGCTGTAGTCTATCTTAAGGCGGTGTCAAAAAATGAACATTAATCGACATCAATATCCCGGAACTATAATAACTCAAAACTATTGAATAAACCAGTATCCAAACATCTAGCTAACTCAGTTGCAACAAATGCCTTTGTGTATACAATCAATGATCTGCTTCAGTAGGGCCTGACAGTAGAAGATGTAAAAGATCCCATCACGCATAATATTTTCTGCATCACAAATCCAGCAGCGACTAAATATTCAAGCCAGCACTAAAATACAAAATTGTCTCAGCGCTCCTCGGCATCAACAAGACGCGCGATTTAGTGTGTCAACAAGCAGCCCATGAAAAAAATGGCAGACGAATTCTTTAACAGCGCTGTTGGTGAAATCGGACGATATCGGCGATCAGCTGGAAACACTCAAACGTCTTCAAAGAAGTCCAGATCGGCAACTGCAAAACCCCATATGAGCTATCACTGAAAGGTGTTCTTTTATTCCTTGGCCAGGGGTGGGGAGGTGTTGGTATCGGTGGGGGTGGTGTGTGTGTTGTTGGTGGGGATGGGAAATGGGAGGGGGGCGTCACCAGAGTCGCACGCCTTCCTCTGACTTCTCCCAATCCGGGACGTTCAGTGCGCGCGGAAGCGGAGGTTGGAACTCAGATAGTCTGTCAAAATATTATGATTCCATTAAGTATCCACGACCCGACTCTAAAGCAGACAAAACACACTGTAGCTTCGAATGGATAAGATCGAGATGCAGTCTGATTTTAGACCCATAGCGTTGCAACAAAAATGCTACTGATCCCGTGCATTAAAAGCTTTAAAAACAGGACTGGACATGCTGTGGATCACTTCAGCACTAGGGACAGCTCCGTGTTGACACAGAAAGTGACTAAAGGCACGACAGCAAGTCATCATATTCGACAGCCATACAAATATCTTCAGCGAAACCGATTTCCGTTTGCCGGAAAGGGAGTAAAATTATACGGTTTAAAGAAATGTCTTAACTTTACAAGTCTTTCAAAACATGTCTTCATCATTGTAATATGCTATCAAAATGTTTTCAACTCAGTGCCGTGTAATCAGTCAGCTGTTATTGTGGGTGAAACTGTAGCAGCCTGATCGGCGGTGGATAAGATCCACAACTGTGGCCGAGGCTTAGCGCAAACCAGCATTAAATCCATACTGTGACTTCAAAGCAACAGAAGGCACATTACGCGCTTCTTCTCAGACAGGAAATGTTCCCCTCCAACTAACGTCATCAGTGGGAATTGAGTCCACTACGCCAAGATGATCCCCAGAGTACGGCATACACACCACAATGTTTCACTGGCTTTAGTGAAAGACAATAATATACCCCTCCCTGCTTCCTCCATTACGTTTCTCCTGCTATACTCCAAGCAATTAGGCATAACTAATGTCATCTCAGTTTGTCATTCACAGTGAACACAATATGAGGGTAAGACTAGCATTTCCATCATGTATGATAACAAGTAGATAATGTGGCCCAGTAATGTGCATGAGTGAGTAAATCACTGATATTGTGACCTGCTGTCAGGGCTAAATCACAGGCTTGAGTGAGCGCTGGGTATCTGTTGTATTGGTTACGAAAGCCAAGAGTGGTAAGGAGTGTGAGCAGAGGCACGCAGTGGTGCGATGATTCATGATTCACCAGACTGTGATCACAAGCAGCAGGTGACGAAGAGAAATGCCACACTGAAACAAGGACGCAGGTATGCAGCGCAACGCTTACAGCTCAAAATAAGACCTCATGACTGGAGGCCCAGCGCACTCTCAGGGTCTCAGTCTCTCAGTGTCAGTCTCAGTCTCTCAGTCTCTCAGTCTCTCAGTCTCTCTGTGTCTCAGTGTCAGTCTCTCAGTGTCTCAGTCGCTCAGTGTCAGTCGCTCAGTCTCTCTGTGTGTCAGTCTCTCAGTCTCTCTGTGTGCCAGTCTCTCAGTCTCTCTGTGTCTCAGTGTCTCAGTCTCTCAGAGTCTCAGTGTCTCAGTCTCAGTGTCTCAGTCTCACTGTGTCTCAGTGTCTCAGTCTCTCAGTCTCAGTGTCTCAGTCTCTCAGTGTCAGTGTCGCAGTCTCTCTGTGTGTCAGTCCCTCAGTCTCTCTGTGTCTCAGTGTCTCAGTCTCTCAGAGTCTCAGTCTCTAAGTGTCAGTGTCTCAGAGTCTCAGTCTCTCTGTGTCTCAGTGTCACAGTCTCTCAGTCTTAGTCTCTCAGGGCCTGATTTACTAACAGGATTGCGCCCATTTCTGGCGTGAAATAGCGGTCGTAAACATAAAACGGTATTTACTAAGGGGGCGGATTTGAGTAGAGTCGTATATTAACGCTTTGAGGGTGTGTACCTGCCAACAGGTGGGATGGCACGGAAACGTGGGTGGTAACGTAGGCGTAAAGCGCACTTTAATGGGAGGAGTGTGCCTAATGATGTATTGCGTGGTATTTACTAAACTGCCTGGCGAGCGCACGTCTCTGATTTGCGGGCTAATTCTGCGCCTCATAAAAGCACGTCTTAACCAGGAAGCGCATTTCCATTGAGTCTGAAAACGTTGATATAGCAGCAGTTATAAGAGCAAGGCGAAGAAAGAAGACAGAGACAGCGCACAAAAATATTTTTTTAACTCGTATAACACATTTTCAGTTAAGCGAACCACAAATCATTAGACGGTACAGGTTAACCAGCCACGCAATACTTCAATTACTGAACCAGATCAGAGACGACCCCTCCAACCGGAGATCACATTCCATTCAATCAGTTGGTAAACTCCAGACAACATTGCAAATATTGGCATCGGATCATTTCAAACAGTTATAGCATCAGCAGTTGGTATATCTCAGCCTTCACTCAGCCAAATATTCACCCAGGTACTTGACGCATTGCTACGGCGCACTGGTCAATATACATTTCCCCACTACGATAGCTGAAATTAAACTTTCCGAAAGTAATTGGAGCCATTCATCGCACCCACATGCAAACAGTCCCACCTTCAATCCACGAACACGTTTAACGAAACAGAAAGCACACATATTCAATGAATGTCCAGGTCATATGTGATGCCGACATGACCATTACTTACGTGTTAGTAGTCTGTCCATGACAGTTTTATCTTCCGGAATAGTGCCATCTATCCATGATTGAGCAACGGTGATTTTGGAGAGGCCTGGCTACTTGGTAAATGTATTTGTTTCAGTGGGGATATATTGTAGTGAACCCATGTCCCTTGTAGAACGTATTAATCTCGCCATGTACACATCTATATTGTTATAATAGACAGTTTATGCATTAATGCCACCAATAGCAAATTATTTATAATCGTGTTCTTTTAAACATCTCGCTGTAGGTGATGGCGGGCAAAACAACAATATAACCCATTGAATCAGGTTCAGTGATTGAGCGAATGTGAACCAATATATCTATATCCTCTTCGCTGAACCTTAGTTTTTTCTTCCTCGAATCTCCATGGTGTCAGTAACTTGCAGGCAATTTCTCCAGTCTTTTAACGGTGCGCTAAATAATGATTGCCCAGCGTGGATCTGGCTTGATAAATATCACGGAAAATGCGGGGAAACACTGTGCGTTAATGTGCGCCTGGCAAAGATTAAGCTGCGTCGCAAATCAATGTTAGTAAATCAGGCCCTTTAAAGGGCGGAGTAAGCACACAGTGCCCAGCGCGGATGTGGTTTGATAAATACCACGGAAAATGCACAAAAACACTGTGCGTTAAACACTGTGCGTTAATGTGCGACCGCAGATAAAGCAGCGGTCGCATTTTAGTAAATCAGGCCCTCAGTCTCTCTGTGTCTCAGTGTCTCAGTCTCTCTGTGTCTCAGTGTCTCAGTCTCACTGTGTCTCAGTCTCTCAGTCTCTCTGTGTCTCAGTCTCTCAGTCTCTCTGTGTCTCAGTGTCTCAGTCTCACTGTGTCTCAGTCTCTCAGTCTCTCTGTGTCTCAGTGTCTCAGTCTCTCAGTCTCTCTGTGTCTCAGTGTCTCAGTCTCACTGTGTCACAGTCTCTCTGTGTCTCAGATTCTCAGTCTCTCTGTGTCTCAGTGTCTCAGTCTCACTGTGTCTCAGTCTCTCAGTCTCTCTGTGTCTCAGTGTCTCAGTCTCTCAGTCTCTCTGTGTCTCAGTGTCTCAGTCTCACTGTGTCACAGTCTCTCGGTGTCTCAGATTCTCAGTGTCTCAGTCTCTCAGTGTCACAGTCTCTCTGTGTCTCTGTGTCTCAGTGTCTCAGTGTCTCAGTCTCTCAGTGTCACAGTCTCTCTGTGTCTCAGTCTCTCAGTGTCTCTGTGTCTCAGTCTCTCAGTGTCACAGTCTCTCTGTGTCTCAGTCTCTCAGTGTCTCTGTGTCTCAGTCTCTCAGTGTCAGTCTCTCAGTGTCAGTCTCTCTGTGTCTCAGTGTCTCAGTCTCTCAGTGTCTCAGTCTCTCCTGTCTCAGTGTCTCAGTCTCTCAGTCTCTTGGTGTCTCAGTGTCTCAGTCTCTCAGTCTCTCAGTCTCTCAGTGTCTCAATGTCTCAGTCTCTGTGGGTTTCGAGAAGCCTTTGCCTGCTGAAACAGTGTTTCCTCTGGAGCATGGCTGAGATGTCCAAGCCCACTCTTCAAGCTGTAAGAAAAGGGCAAATAAAAGACTGGTATCCAGTACAACAGAAGGGAATGGTGACAGAGATTGACAGAGACCCTATCCCATGCCTCAAAGTTAACATCATGTCCTGACACATAACCAGCATGTGTACAGTATTAAGCCAGCTCTAATATTCTCATTTCACAGAATCAAGCTACACAATATTTAAAAAGTGGTAAGTACAGCTTTAAAAATGACGATCCTTCAAAATACGATGAAGCAAGCCTTCCCAGCTTTAGTTTAAGTCGTCGCTGCTGTTGCAGTTAGTCGGCCTGAACGGTGTTCGTTTACAAAGGATGTCATGTTTATTATAACTCTTTTCCGGAAGCTCCCGCTGACACAGCATGGGGCTGGATGTCAGTGTGGATCAAAAACACCACCACGGCTCTGTGCAAATGCTAAGCGGTGTGAACGTGCCATCGAAGGAAGTTATACTTCTCAGTTGTTACTATGGCAACGTCTCTCATCCCTCAGCATCTCCAGTCTCAGCAATAACAGGCAAGGAGGTCTGGAGGTGGAGACTGAAGTTTGGGCCTAGCTTTACGCTCCAGATGGATTATGGGAAATAAAGTATATTACACATTAAAAAAGATTTTATTTGAGCCCTTATGCTTCTATTCCTCTCTAACTCTCTCAGAATAGATGTATTGATTGATGTATTGATTTGTGCTTGTGGGAGGTTATGTAACACCACACTACCGAATAATATATACGCGGGAAAGGGTGAAACATTGAACATGCGCCTAAAATGCAGTGTGGAAATCTTCTTGTCACAGGCGCCCAGTTTAACATTGAATAGTAGCAGTGTAATAGAAGGCAGGAGGACAAGAGGATGATGCAACTCAAAGCTCTGGCTTGGGACATCGGGGACCAATTACAATCACTGGCACAGGCAGACATGGAGGAGGGAAGGGGCGTTATACCTCCATCTGGTGGCTGGAAGAAAAAATGCTTCACATGATGGGGGAACTTCCGGAAAAGACCCATGAGGATGTGATCATTGTACTGGTAAACGCAGTCGATATAAAACTGAAAGCACATTCTTCAAGCAGCTGATTAAAAAGGCACTGCAGTGCTATCATGGGACTGACCTGAAGCCCAAACTACGGAAGAGTGAAACTCAGCCAATCAGAGGGGAGTTATAGGCATTCAGGTTCACTATATCAGTGTATGCCAACAGTATGCCCTTCATTCACTTTTTTTTTTAATTCAGAGTTTTAAAATGTCAATATGACTTAGAACGCTACTGAGAAGAACAAAATATAAACTCATTTAATTTCGATACTTTACAATGTATCAGGCCATATTTTGACCCCCAAACATTGTGTGCATGAAACACCTCACTCACGGGAAGTGTGCCCCTTCGAGGCTGATAGCATTTTAATGAGTTAATGGAAGCGTGCCCCTTCAAGACTTGAAGCATTTAAATGAGTTCATGGAAGCGTGCCCCTTGGAGACTAATAGTATTTTTCTGCTTGTGGGTTTACCTGCATATTCTCTCTCACTGTCTGAGTGATCACCATGACTCCTCCTGGTCTCCCTCAGTCTCACCTGTGCACTCACAGACAGGTAGACAGAGTGGTGCTGAGCAGAAGTCTTGTGTAGCGCTGTCATAGAGACCACACAGGATAGCAATGAGCTCAGATGGATGCTGACACTTCACACAACTCATAGATAGATAGATAGATAGATAGATAGATGGATACTTTATTAATCCAGAGGGAAATTTAGGTCATCGGGTAGCTTATACACTTAACTCACAAACATACATACATACATGAATCACAATAAAAACAATACACATAGGGAGAATATGTTCACAGGGAGTGGGGTGTCAACAGATACAGGATAGATCTGGTCCTATATTATAGTGTGCATTGTGACAGTATTGATGTCCACAAGGAAAGTAGTGCAAAGAGTGCAGAGAAATAGTGTTCATGTGCATGTGTGGATAGTGCAAAAATAGAGTACTTGTGGTTGTGTATGTGAGGATAGTGCAAAGTGATATAAATAGTAAAGTCTGTCCAAGGGGCTAGTATAGCCAGTAAAAGGATGGGCAGTGGGATGGAATATAGTGAGATGAGAAGAGGAGGGCAGACTGAGGTAGACTCATGCAGAGAAGTCCATCTCCCTCCCCCTCCCCCTCCCCCTCCCCCTCCCCCTCCCCTTCTGCGTGGCGTTATAAAGCTTTATGGCCCGGGGGACTTCCTCAGCCTGTGGATGAGCATGACAGTGACAGGAGTCTGCCACTTAATATGCTCCTCTGTCCGTTGAGAGTACTGTGTAGTGGGTGGTGGTCATTGTCCAAGATGGTCAGCAGCCTACTCAGGGTCCTCCTCTCCGCCACTGTTGTTAGGCAGTCCAGTTCGGTGCCAACAACAGCTCCTGCCCTTCTCACCAGTTGCCCTGCCTCCCTTTTCTTTATCCTGTGCATTAGGTAGACGATGGCATCTTCCACGCCCACCTTCTCCTGGCAGGCAAACTGCAGTGGGTCAAGTGCATGGCGTACCTGGGGTCTGATGATGTGCAGTAGCAGTCGTTCCATGGTCTTACAGATGTGTGATGTTAGAGAGACTGGCCTGTAGTCATTCAGCTCCCTGGGGTGTGACTTCCTTGGAACACGAATGAGGCAGGATGTTTTCGACAGAGCAGGGACCTTCCCCTGTTGGAGGCTCAGGTTGAAGAGATGCTGCAGAGGCTCACCCAGTTCCACAGCACATGCCTTGAGAAGTCTTGGACAGACTGCATCAGGGCCGGCTGCTTTCCTGGGGCGCAGTCTCCTCAGCTCTCCTGTGACCTGTTTAGCCGTGATGGTAGGGGATATTCAGGCCAAACCTGTTGCTTGATGACTGCTTAGGCTAGGAGAATATTCAACACTTTTGGATCCACCTTACATGAGTGGTATTGCCAGTCATCTCCCCAAAGATCACACTCTGTAAACAGGTCTCTAATAAACGCATTAAAAACAGCCATCCTCGCCCATGCCTCACTCAAACACACCCACGCCACGACCTATGACCTCTACTGCTGACGAAGCAGCCACGAGCACTGACAGCAGGCAACAAAGATCTCAGGTATTTTACAAACACTGCAGAGGCTAATGGCTCCCACCCACAGTTACCTCAAATTGCCCCATGGTTGTATACACGTCTGGCTCAGCGAGGCCAACAGCAGCCAGGAGTCTCTGTGATTGGCCCTTTTCAGCAGCGTCTACTCAAGAGTCTCTGTGATTGGCCCGTCTCAGGAGTGTCTACTCAAGAGTCTCCGCTAGCGTAGCGACCAGCATGATTGCTGTAAATCACTGCAATAAAGGCCCCCTCATTTCCTCTCTCATGTCTGCATGCACATAGCCATTATCCACAATGAGAGGGAGAGAGAGAGAGAGAGAGAGAGAGAGAGGGAGGGAGAGAGAGAGGGAGGGAGAGAGAGAGAATGTATGCATCTGGCAGAAACAGAAAAAGTCACTGATTGATTGACCAATTTTATTCCATTGAACCATTTTACTTTAGTGCTTTGCCAATAGAGGGAACGAGTGGAAAACGACCGAGGACTCTGTTTGTAGTTTGGCAGGCCTGGACCGAAACAAATCATTTCCCATCAGAAAAGATTTAAAACTGTGTTTCTGTCCAGACCAGACAACTGTAAGTTAAAGAGCTTTGGCAGCTTAACATGGAGTTCATACACCCAACATCAAGACCTACAAAACACCAGACAAAACCTCCCGGGTGGTGTTAATAAGAAGGCTTGTCATCCCAAATCTAGACGGATGTCTTCATCACATGGCGTAGTCTTTCTAACGCTCTCAATCACTCAGCAATGATTAGTAGTTGTATCTCATCCATCCTCCCTGGCCTTTCATGACATCTTGAGCGCAGGCAGCGTGTATTAGGCAAGCACAATGTGCACAAGATGGAGGTCTTCTGTGGATATCATGGGTCTCAGTGTCCCTAGCAGGAGCTCACTCTGCGCTAACCCCAGTGTGACTAGCGGACGCTAACTCTGCCCTAACCCAGTGTGACTATCGAGCACTAACTCTGCCCTAACTGAAGTGTGATTGGCGGGCGCTAACTCTGCCCTTACCCAGTGTTTCCAATAGTAACTCTGCCAAAAAGGTTTGTTTGTTTGTTTGTTGACTGAGTGTGTGTGTGTGTGTGTGTGTGTGTGTGTGTGTGTGTGTGTGTGTGTGTGTGTGTGTGTGTGTGTGTGAGAGTGAGAGTGAGAGAGGTAGCGATTATGTTTATGTGTGCGCATGTGTGAGTGACAGACAGAGAGTGTCTCGTAGATGCCCTACCTATCTGATTTAATTCGTCACATCTGGCCCTGTGGTCTCCTGGAATGCCCTTCTCCGCCCCACAAATACCACCACAGCCCTGATATATACGGAGCCTAGTGCTGAGAGGGAGCCTGGGCATGAAGGAAACAAGTTTGGACACGTGCTGGTAGAGGGTGCCAAAAATGCCAGTGCTGGTTATGTCAGAGCGGCCGCCCCACTGGGTGCGCTAACACGTGAAAGCCACATCGCCGCGTGTGGACATGACATCCAGCCACCCTTAACACAACACCACCCAGTCAACTGTGGGCTGGTGGGAAGAGACGGGGGGTTGACCAGAGATGCTGTGCAGGGGACCAGCGAGGAGGAGGAGGTTAGGCCACAGTCAACCCTCTGCCGTGTACAACATCATGACCCCATACATGACACAAACATCACACACCCCAGCAGCCTACATGGTGTGACATGTCCTATGATCACAAACCCAAGCAGCCTCCATGTGTGACATCATGTCCTATAGCACAAGTGCTGCAGACAGCCCTATGAGCTCCTGCCCGGCCTGGGACTGAGGGGAAAACACAGAGACCTGGGGCTGAGGACTGAGGGGAAACACAGACGAACACAGAGTCCCTAGGGGCGAACAAACACTGGACACTACAGGAGAAACATCAGGCCAGAATAGCACAACACACACCCTCAGTCTCATCCTGCTAGGAGTCTCGGGTTTGTTGTCTGTGTGTGTGTGTGTGTGTGTGTGTGTGTGTGTGTGTGTGTGTGTGTGTGTGTGTGTGTGCATGTGCCTGTGTGTGTATCAAAATTTCGATGAACTGTCACCTGATGACCTGTAAACTGAATTCCACAGGATGTTATCCAAATATCACAGGAAGTAATCAAAACCTCCCAGGAAGTAATCCAAATGTCGTTGCCTGGGTGAGGTGAGATGAAAGAGCCCAGAACACAGCTCCCCAAACTGCTTTGGATTAAACAGTTTAAAGCCAGATCAGATGACAGGGTATATGGTGTTGGGATGAGAACATTATGTCCTTGAAAGGGAGGAGAGAACACACACACACACACACACACACACACACACACACACACACACACACACACACACACACACACACACACACACACACACACACACACACACACACACACACACACACACACACACACACACACACACACACACACACACACACACACACACACACACACACACACACACACACACACACACACACACACACACATCCCTCATATGGAC
>NC_137921.1:35717324-35719824 GCF_963457725.1 Sprattus sprattus | reverse complement strand
ATGGCTATATTTCCATATGAAATATCTGATTCCTCCTATGCATATCAGAGACTGATAGAGTCAGTGTGAAATTCTATTTCCCCCATAAACGGATTCCACTCCTTGGTGGGCGCATCTCTTTCACTTGACCTTTTCAGGTCTCTGCCATCTGCATGAGGAGTAGGGCGCTGCAGCGGCACTTTGAAGAGGAGGAGGAGGACGGGATGCTTGAGGAGTTGGAGGTGGGGGAGGAGGAGGAGGAGGCGAAGGCGAAGGTTAGCGCTGCTTGAGGAGAAGGAGGAGGGGGGGGGGGTAGAGGAGATGACTGGGAGGAGGAGGAAGAGAAGCGGATGCTTCAGGAGTAGGAGGAGGGGGTGAGAGGGGGAAGAGATGACTGGGAGGAGAAGGAGGAGGAGGAAGAGGCCACTTCAAGGAGATGCTGAGTAGTCCAGTCCATCATGACTTGCTGGTCCTGACAGGCTGCCCTTTCCCATCCGCTGGCACTGGGGCTCATGAGGTCCTAATCTATGAACGGCCCGTATCGCATCCTCTCAGATGAGTGTCTGATACATGAAGCAGACTCGCCCTCGCCTCTCTCTTTCTGTCCCTCTCTCTCTCTCTCTCTCCCTCTCTCTCTCCCTCTCTCTCTCTCCCTCTCTCCCTCTCTCTCTCTCTCTCTCCCTCCCTCCCTCCCTCTCTCTCTCTTTCTCTCTCTCTCTCGCTCTCTCCCTCTCTCTCCTTCTCTCTCTACTCTGCTCTGTTATTACTCCTCCACACGGCCGGGACATGCTTGGCGTTTGGTGATCAATAGCTGCCAGAGTCTCCGCAACCATAACAACGGCGGCGGTGGCCGGTGCTGGTGAGGAGCGCCGTGACCAGCTGGTGGACAGGTGCTCGGCCAATCCAGGGTACCCGGCTGTTTCTGAGGCTTTATTCGAGAGATTTTATTATATGATGGGCTTACTTTACGAGGAACATTACCTGTCGTCAAGCGGCTCTGCTTTCTGCTGTGCAGATGGAGTCTCTATAAACAGCATTCCGTTTCAGCTCACGTTTGAAACTTATGGATTTATGCGCACTGAGCCGCGTTGGGCTGCTGTGGCCTACGGTCCTCCTCGTATTTCAAAAGGAGCTGCAGGAGGTGGGCGCGAGCGGCAGGAGGTGCAGGAGCGGCGAGTCCTGCAGGCGATGCTGGTTTCCTCTCCTCATTGTCACTGACAGCATACTGAAGCAGATTTGTGAATCTCTTGAAGGCACACACAAACATCCAGCCCCTCAGAGATAAACACAGCCGCAGGGAGGCAGCAACCAAATTGGACCAAATGCATCGAATGGTTGCTGCTGGCGCTTTTTCCCCAAGAATTATCAGACAAGCCCCCACCACCTCCCCTGCCTCCTCCTCCTCCTCCTCCTCCATCATCACCTACATTACCGCCTGGTCCTCCTCCACCACTACTATTAGCTCCACCTTCTCCTCCTCCTCCTCCTCCTCCAGTATCTCTTCCCTTGGCTCTGGGTGGGCTCCTCTGGTTAGAGGCCCTGGTTGCTGTCTCATGCATTACTGAGACAGATCTGTGGCCTCACTTTCTGGGGTCTCGAGGGCCAGTGAAGGTGGCAACATCATTAATAACCCTTCTGTGTATGTGTGTGTCTCTCTTATGTGTGTGTGTCGGTGTGAGTCTGTGTATGTGTTCTTGTGTGTGTGCATGAGTGTTCTTGTGTATGTGTGTTTGAGTGTTCTAGTGTGTGTGTCTGTTCTTGTGTGTGTGTGTGTGTGTGTGTGTGTGTGTGTGATGTGTGGCCTATGACTGCAGTAGCAGCAGCAGGAAGAAGCATGAATACAGATCACTACTGACACAACCCGACTCTTTGGCACTCCCTGGGGAGACACTAACAACGAGGTCACCCCCCCCCCCCCCCCCCCCCCCCCCCCCGTCATATCAACAACCCCATCCGGCTCTGACTCTCCCACCCCACTCTCTCCCTGCCTGCCTGTCTTCCTCCGCGCTCAGCTCTTTATTATTTATGAATGTGATGTTTACATTGTCTTTCAGGGATGTAATGCCCCCCCCCCCCCCTCCCTCTTTAAACATTCACACAACAGCTTGACCTCTGTCCTTCAATATTCCTTCCATGACTGTTCTCTAATCCCTCCTTGTCAATCTCAGGATTGTTGTCCGAAGATAGCTTTGTTTGTGTCTGTGACCATGGTAACCAGGACCCCTGTCGATACGGCAACTGGAGTCCTTGGGCTTATCCCATTGATTTGTACCTGTCCTTCCCCGCATGGCCTGATCAGGAAACACGATGCACACACACACACACACACACACACACACACACACACACACACACACACACACACACACACACACCTGTCCTTCCCCGCATGGCCTGATCAGGAAACATGATGTCAGAGAGCCGCTAAAGAAGACGTCTGTTTAAAGGATATTGCCAGGAGTTCTCAAACGAGCCGTTAAAAGTCTGGCTTACACTACAGCGACCCGTGTGACTGCACTCA
>NC_137921.1:35709824-35712324 GCF_963457725.1 Sprattus sprattus | reverse complement strand
GTTGTTCATGTCTCCCCTCGGTGCCGACCCGGTGGACATTCGATTCCACCCGTCCGTCTCACCGTAAACACCGGCACCGGCAATGTTTGTGTGTCCTCCATCTGTTCCGGCACAGTGACGGCAGTGGTCCATCGGCCCGAGTCGTCCTGGCGATGGGCTTGGGATGTTGGGAGTTGGGGGGTAATTTTGGGAAGGATGTCAGAAGTTTCTTGTTTCTTGTCCTTCTGTAGACCCCCCTAGCTGCCCCCACCCCCCCGTCCCCCCAGAGGTCTGCTGGCTGCCCTCCTCTCTCCACTGAGCCACCCTGGGGGCTGGGGCCTGAGGCGCACAGAGCTGAAACTGCATTCCATTGTAATGCGTTCTGTCAAGCGAAACGGGATGCTCCCTGAAATGGCATCGACCAGCAGAGCTTGTTTTTCCCTGCAGACATCATCTTTTTTATTATATTACGTCCCTGATGGGAGCGCGGCGCTAAGCTGTCCTGCACGCTCCCCTGCATGCTAGCCCCATCTAACGTGGCGGCGGACGGCAGGGCCGTAATTGGCGCTATGCCCACTGGGAGACTGCAAGGAGACAAGGCCACAGAATTGAAATCATTTTTCTTCATTTCTTCTTCCATAGCGAGACTCTTTCCCTCGGCGAGACAAGAGAAGTTTCTCTTTACTGCTAACGCTATCTTTTTAAGGTACGGTGGGGCTGTAAAGTTGTGGGCTATACAGAAACATATTTGTGTATGTGTGTGTGTGTGTGTGTGTGTGTGTGTGTGTATGTGTGTGTGTGTGTGTGTGTGTGTGTGTGTGTGTGTGTGTGTGTGTGTGTGTGTGTGTGTGTGTGTGTGTGTGTGTGTTTGGGGGTTTGGGGTTGAGGAGAGGAAAGAAGAGGATGAATGATGGAGGAGAGAAGAAAACAAAAAGAAGAGGCACAGAGTAGAGGTAGAATGATGGAGAGAAAAGGAGGAGAGGAAAGATAGAGAAGGAGATGAGGAGGTGGAGAGAAGAGGAGAATAGATGGGAAATGGAGAAGAGGATGAATGATGCAGAGGAGAGGAGGAGAGAAGGTAGAGAAGTGGAGGAGAGGCTTGTCATCGTCAGGCAGGATTTGTGTTTGTGTTTGAGATGCCATAGAGGTCAGGTGAAGTTCAGAGACAGTTTTCTAGTGGAAATAATACTGTCTGTGTGTGTGTGTGTGTGTGTGTGTGTGTGTGTGTGTGTTTGTCTTCATGTGTGTGTGTGTGTGTGTGTGTGTGTGTGTGTGTGTGTGTGTGTCTGTCTGCATGTGTGTGTACCCAAGAGTGTACATGAAGAGCTGTCTGGCTACCACTCCTCCCCCAGACACCCGCACACACTCCCACGTACACACACCCGTACAGACTCCCTCGCACACTCACACATACACATCAAGTCAGGTCAACTTTATTTGTAAAGCACATTTAAAAGAGTTGTACCAAAGAGCAGTAACAGTTAAAGTAAAAATAATAAGAATACAAATAAAATAGTACAAACTTTCAAATAAAAAGGATAAAACCTAATTATAAGGGATGTATATGAGTAAACAAAATGAAAAAAAGACAGATAAACAAGCTAAATCTAAAAGTAATAAAAAGGTAAAGGGATTATAAAAAAACTAAATAAAAAAAATGTACATAACGCCAGGGAATGTTAGTGTGTAAAAGTACGTTTTTAAAAGTGTCTAAGCAGGCAGCAGAGCTGATATAATATGGGCATTTTGAATTTTGGATGAGTGTATGAAATTAAATTAATATCATATAGGCAGTCATAAAGAGATTTTGAACTATCATAGCCAGATTTAAGAGGGAAATAAATCTGGGTATTATCAGCATAGCAATGATAAGAACTCCCATGCTTCCTGAAAATCTATCCAAGGGGCAATACATGAAGAAGGGAAGGGGACCTAATATCGAACCCTGAGGAACTCCACACGAGGGAGGCAACATTTGAGTAGAGGCCATCAGTATTTACCACAAAGGTTCTCTCAGAACTCCAACCACTCATATGCTTTTCCCTTTCCCCCCTTTACCCCAACACACTTTACCCCAACACACCGCTCCACTTTACCCCAACACAACGCTCCACTTTACTCCAACACACTGTACCCCAACACACTTTACCCCAACACAACACTCCACTTTACCTCAACACACTTTACTCCAACACACTTGACCCCAACACACTTTACCTCACCACACTTTACTCCAACACACTTTACCTCAACACACTTTACTCCAAGACAACGCTCCACTTTACCCCAACACACTTTACCTAAACACACTTTACCTCAACACACTTTACTCCAACACACTTTACCCCAACACACTTTACTCCAACACACTTTACCCCAACACAACGCTCCACCTTACCCCGCAACAACACTCCACTTGCTCAAGTAAGATAGTATGATTCACTCTATTGGAGGCAGCAGTCAGATCTAAGAGGACTAAAACTGAACCACCCTTTGAGTCAGAGCTGAGCAGCAGATCATT
>NC_137921.1:35699824-35704824 GCF_963457725.1 Sprattus sprattus | reverse complement strand
ACGTACACACGTACACACACACACACGTACACATATACACACACACACACACACCTTATTGCTCTCTCGCATTCCTATGCAAACTATTACAACGTTCAGTTGTTTCCCAATGACTCCGGCTCAACTGATTTACACACATTTTCATATTAGCTTCATACTCAGTCAGAGCTGATGGCTGCACAGACAGACACTCCTCCCTTCTCACTTCTCACACTCACACACACACACACACATACACACACACACACACACACACACACACACACACACACACACACACACACACACACACACACACACACACACACACACACACACACACACACACACACACACACACACACACACACACACACACACACACACACACACACACACACAGACACTCCTCCAATTAGGAGACAAAACGGAACGCATGAGATGGGAAAGGGGAGAAATCAAAAACCAGACAGAGATGCTTTTCCATCAGGAGGCAATCTGATGAATATGGGCCTCAACCCTGCACATGCACACAAACACACACACACACACACACACACACACACACTTCTGCAAACAGATAAACCAATTAAATACAGCAGCCCAGACAGGGAGAAAACAAATATGTGTATGTGTATGCGAGCATCTAGAGGTGTGTGTGTGATACTGTGTATGTGTGTGTGTGTGTGTGATATTGTGTGTGTGTGATACTGTGTATGTGTGTGTGCATGTGAGTGTGTGTGTGCGTGTAACTGTGTGTGTGTGTGTGTGTGTGTGTGTGTGTGTGTGTGTGTGTTCGTGATATTGTGGGTGTGTGTGTGTCTGAGGGGCTTTTTGACATGTATTACAGTGGAGGTGTAGGAGCCTGACACCTGCACTGAGGCATGTAGGAAGGATTAGCAATGCAGAGAGAGATGCGGAGTGTTCTGTCTGACCGCTGCTCGACACACCAGACCTGATTACCAATGAGCATTGGGAGCACACACACACACACACACACACACCAGAAACCCACACACAAACACAATCTTTTACTCACACAAACACACACTCACAAACACACACACACACCAGAAACCCACACACACACACAACCTTTTACTCACACACACACACACACTCACAAACACACACACACACACACACACACACACACACACACACACACACACACACAACCTTTTACTCACATTCACATTCATACACACACACAACATTTTATTCACACACACACAACCTTTTACTCACACACACACACACACACACACACACACACACACACACACACACACACACACACACACACACACACACACACACACACACACACACACACACACACACACACACACACACACACACACACACACACACACACACACACTTACTCTCTCTCTATTTCACAAACACACACACACAAAACCTCTTAAACACACACACAACCTCATTCTCTGTCTCTATCTCAATCTCTCTCACACACATGATGGAACTGCAAAATAGCTATTCAACTGTTCATTTGTATCATTTCTATCTGTAACATATTTGTTAATTTATATCATTTCTATCTGTAACATATTTTGATGTTTCCTGCTCTGATTCGCTGTTGCCTGGTTGTTATTGTGTGAGCGTATACTGTATATGCTCATATAGGGGACTGATGGAACTGGAAATAGGTGAACCCCTCCCAACTGTCCCCTGTCCTCTCACCTAAAGGGTGTGGCCCTCCCCTCTCCTTGTGTACTGAATGTATAAATGCCAATACATTCTGCTATCAGGTAGGCCTTTCTCTGAGCAGCAGCTGAGAGGGGGACTCCACGCTGAAATACAATCTCCAGAAAACTGACTCTGCCTCCGGTCCCTTCTTCAACTTTAGCGTGCTTATTAATATTCTGTCAGATTTATACATTCAGTCAGGTTACAGTACAGAAGGAGAGGGGAGGGCCACACCCTTTAGGTGAGAGGACAAGGGACAGTTGGGAGGGGTTCACCTATGGGGGAGGCGGTTGATACCAGGATACAACGGGATTCTAGCAGGAAGAGGGGGAGGGGGGGTCACATGTCAATTGCTCAGGTAGTGAGACAGACAGAGTACACATCCAGAGTAAGTCGCAGGTATAGAACAAGCAGTTAATGTCTTACTACAACAGATAGCAATACACATACACAGACACACATTCCTCTCTCTCTCACACACACAAATATACCAGACATATACATACATGCTCAGTCAAATACCTTCACTTATTTTCTTCAACCTGTATTTCAGTCTTTCACTTTTTTTCCTTCTCTTCCTCCTCCTCCTCCTCCTCCTCTCCCTCTCCCTCTCCGAGCCCTGCAGGGCCCTTGTGTAGCCGTGTGCTGAGTGTCAGACCCTATTAGTGGAGTATGAGCGCAGGATGGGCAGAAGGACAGGAGCGAGCAGAGAGACGAATAGAGAGACGAGAAGTGCTGCCTTGGAATGAAGAGAGAGAGAGAGAGAGAGAGTGAGAGAAAGAGAGATGGGGGTGAGAGAGAGAGATGGCGGAGAGAGAGAGAGAGGGAGGGAGGGAGAGAGATAGAGAGAAAGAGAGGAAGGGAGAGAGGGACGGAGAGAGAGAGAGAGAAAGGGAGGGAGGGAGAGAGAGAGAGAAAGGTAGGGAGGGAGAGAGAGCGTGAGAGAGACAGTGAGTCTCTGCTGAGCAGTCAGTCACGGTGAATGAGAGTGAGGCCCATTTGGCCCGGTTAATGCGGAGGACAGGCACTTCTCTCTCTCTCTCTCTCTCACACACACAGACTCTCTCTCTCTCACACACACACACACACACACACACACACACAGGGACGGGCAGCTCAGATGCATCGTTAGGCAGAACAGCGCTGGGGTGTAATTGTGAGGTGTGGAGGTGGCTGCAGGTTGACACCTGGGTGAGGGTGAAGGTTTAGTTATTCGTTAAAGAGACAGCGCCCACGGCAACCTGCTGACAGGGTTTATATATTATCAGAGCTCAGATAGCGGATAGGAATACACACGCACACACACACACACTCTTTCTCTCTTTCTCTCTCACACACACACACACACATACACTCCCTCTCTCTCTCTCTCTCTCTCTCACACACACAAACACACTCTATCTCTCTCTTTCTGGCTCTCTCTCTCTCACACACATACACACCTACACATGCACACATACAGACCATGTTCTTCCATTTCACACACAGACTTACCAACGCACACACAAACTAGTTTCCTCCCTCTTGCACTTCCTCTTTCTCAAACACACACAAACTAAAACATTTTCCCTTTCCCTTGGACACACAAACTCAACTCACTCAATAACACCCCCCTACCCCCCCCCCCCCCCCCCCCCCACACACACACACATATTCTCTCTTTAACTTACACACAAAGAGAAAAATACACAATGAAAGCAGAATAGCTGAACTATAGTGCCAAGTCCTTTTTGAGAGAAAAGCACAGTCATTAAAATACAATAGAGCTGCTGGTTCAAATGACTTTGGTATTTAGGAACTGTTTACGTCTGTGCTAGCATTTCATTATCATCTGATTATGCACTCTCACACACACACACACACACACACACACAGTAGAAGAAAAAGGTTCCTTTTGAAAAAGGCTGTCTCTCTTTTTGTGGTTATCACATTCTGTCTTCACCCATCTCTTTCTCTCTCTTTCCCTCCTCATTCTTACTCTTCTCATCTCTTTTTCTCTCTTTCCCTCCTCATTCTTACTCTTCTCATCTCTTTCTCTCTCTTTCCCTCCTCATTCTTACTCTTCTCATCTCTTTCTCTCTCTTTCCCCCCTCATTCTTACTCTTCTCATCTCTTTCCAAAGTGTACTTATTCCACCCCCATCTTCTTTCTGGGTTGCTCTCTCTCATACTTTCTCCCCCTCTCTCTCCCTCTCTCTCTCTCTCCCTCTCCTCCTCTCCTTCCTGCAGGAGTAGCACATGTCGATTGAGCACTGGTCCAGCACATGGGCATGAAATGGGAGAAGCTGTAGCATTCCGATAATCCACTCCCTCTTTCTATTATGCACACACACACACACACACACACACACACACACACACACACACACACACACACACACACACACACACACACACACACACACACACACACACACACACACACACACACACACACACACACGCGCGCTCACACACACGCTCACACACACACTCACACACACACTCACACACTCACACACACACACACACACTTACACACACACACACTCACACACACGCGAACATTCCAATAATGACACGGACGGACGGTTCCGCATCCCACGATCAATGGCTGCCCAAGGACACCTTGTTTCCCTGTCTGTCCAAAGACAGTCCCCAATCGCCCTAAAGTCACACACACACACACACACATACACACTGTTTTCATCTGGTGAGAGGCATGGGCCTGCTGTACACTTCTAAGCCCCCCCACCTTAACACACACACCAGACACACACACACACACACACACACACACACACACACACACATATCCATGGGTCATTGACCAGCGCACCTCACTGCGCTGGCACAAGGTCAATAGTGCATTATCTTAGCTTCTTCTGTAATAAGTCCTAACGACTGAAGAAAGTCCTCTTAATTGGCAGCCTCCAGCACATCTGGGGATGGTTTGCTGCCCCCCCCCCCCCCCCACACACACACACCCCACACACACACACACTCCCCCATTAGGCTGGGGTGAGAGACCATTAAACTATAAAACTGCGGTTGAAAACATTCTGCTGTGGTATGCGACAGAATTTTTCAACATGTTACACGGGGTTAACAGACAACGAGCCACACCGAGGATTGTTTAAAAGGGAAAAGAAGTGTGTACATGTGTATGTACTGTATATGTGAATGTGATTACACTTGTTTTGTTTTTTTGTTTGTAAGTTTGTGTTCGAGTGCAAGCATGTGATTTTAAACGTACAATCATGTGTGTGTGTGTGTAGGCATCAGTGTGTGTGTGTGTGTGTGTGTGTGTGTGTGTGTGTGTGTGTGTGT
>NC_137921.1:35689824-35694824 GCF_963457725.1 Sprattus sprattus | reverse complement strand
TGTGTGTGTGTGTGTGTGAGTGTGTGTGTGTGTATGTGTGTCTGTGTGTGTTTGTGTGTGTATGTGCATGCGTGCGTGAGGGAGTGTGTGTGTGTTTGTGTTTGTGTGAGTGTGTGTGTGTGTGTGTGTGGGTGCTTGGGGTCTGGCCGAAAACGTGGAGCTGACCGTCTAGATCGTCTGGTTTTACAGCTACATTTACTCATTTGGCTTTTGCTTTACCCAAAACGACTTTTGGAGAACAGCAATCAAGATCAAGCCACCGTGAGCTAGGAGACCAACAGCTGGAATGAAAGCCAAGGTGGAACAGTTAGAGACACGCACACATACGCAGCAGGTCTCCCTTATCCCCATATCCTCCCCCCACCCACACGGTTCCTACACCTGCCCCTGGACCCCTGGCACTGATGTGGGGTCCTGGCACTGATGTGGGGTCCTGGCACTGATGTGGGGTCCTGGTGCTGATGTGGGGTCCTGGCGCTGATGTGGGGTCCTGGGTGGCTGGTAGGCACCTGTGGAAGGGGGAAACCACCGTAAGACGACGCGCACGAGAACAGCCTCTGTGTTCCTCTCATTGCCTTCTCTCCCCTCTTCCCCCGTCTCTACACACACACACACACACACACACACACACACACACACACACACACACACACACACACACACACACACACACACACACACACTACTCCCACCACCACTATACGAAAATTCACTTCCTGCGTCACCACACTGAATGATTCAGCGCTGTGCGTCTCAGTGGAGGTCCCTCTAGGAGGGAAAGGTTCGTTTCAGAATTAGAGAAGCGCTTGGGGATGATTGGATGTGACACCTCTTGCGGAATTACAGGCAGATTTCTCCTCTCCCGCCCCGCGGCGGACGCGACGGTGGCCATCTCCCTCAGCGGGCCGTCTGAGAAAGCAGCGCGATGCCCTTACCAGGCGCCCCGCACGGCGCCTACACAAGCGGGTCACGCGGTGCATCTCTGTTTGCATAAAGAAGACCCAGTTTGACTCGGAGCAGGGCTGGGCTGTGTGGATGTCCGTGGCCTCCTTTCCAGATGCACTCAGCGGTGTGTGTGTGTGTGTTTAGCGGAGAAGAGAGATGGTGTGTTGCATGTGTATGTGTATGTGTATTCAGAGGAGAGGAGAGAGGGTGAGTGTGTGTGTGTGTGTGTATGTACATGTATTCAGAGAAGAGGAGAAAGGGTGTGTGTGTGTGTGTGTGTGTGTGTGTTCAGAGGAGAGAGAGCTGCGTCTGCGTGGATGAACCTTGACCTTAATCCTCAGGGAGGCAAACACCTCCAGCTCAGCTCAGTAGAGAGCTGTGAAATCACACAGCACAATAGACACACACACACAAACACACACAGACACACACACACACACACACACACACACACAGACACACACACACACACACACACACACACACACACGCACACACACACACACACACACACACAGCACAATAGAGACAGGGAGGAAGATGCATACAAATCATAAAAAATGAAAGAAAATAAAACATCATAAAAATGAAAGGAAATTAAATGTCTTCTAGTCAAGGCTGCCAGAAAAGCTTGCCAGGAAGCCACATTCTAAATGTCAGTACATGTAAACACAGCTAACGCTAACTGGCATATGATCTAGTGACATGAGTTATGATGACTTTATGAAAACACAATCCCCACAGGTCTGTGAGCCAAGTTGAAAAGTAACATAAGCCTCAACCAGAGGAGCACAGCCAGATCCTGTGGTCGAACTCAGCCATCTGAATCCCATCAGACTGGCCAGTGCGGAGGGATTCACACACATGTGTGTGTGTGTGTGTGTGTGTGTGTTGAGTAATAACTAGGGTTGGGTACCGAGAACCGGTACCAATACGGCACCGGTTCCATACAACCGATACCTACCCGGAACGAAATGCAACGCAGATTTCGGTGCTTCCTTTCGGTGCCTGAGCAGATTTTTTTATTTATTTATTTTTTTTTTTTAATTTAAATTTTTATAATTTAACAAAACTAGCGATAGCTAACGAGATGTGACGTTAGTGGCGTAGATCTTTCTGAGTACGATCTGTATACTTTTTTGTGTTGCTAACAGATTTCGTGGGGCACATATAAAACTGCTCCATCTCCCAATGTAGACTCTCGCCTGTGTCGCTCACGCTGCATTCCGTATGGGACTAGTGGAAACGAGATTTGTGTTGAGTAGTTGCCATGGTAATGGGTTGACTTGCGTGTGGTTTCGGTTTCAAGATAAGTGTGGTTGTTCTAAGCATAAGTTGGATACGCTTTATAAAACGGAGAGCTACCGTCTCATCCAAAGATATTCCTTCTCAATGTGAGTTCTTAAGAGAGCACTCGGACGCTACAATAACATTGCAACAGTCTGACAGCGAAGAGCAGGCAGCCTTGCACAGAGCAAGCACAAACAGAGCTAGCCATCAATATAACGGAGAAAATGTCGAAAGGTAAACGATCAAAAGTGTGGCTGTATTTCGCACAAAAAGATTCAAACAACGCGACGTGCAGCATATGCAACAACAAAATTGCGTGTAAATGGGGGAGAGAACTCAAGAGGCTCTGAAGCTAAACTCTTAAAGGGGCAGTACACATTCACGAAACCAGTGGGTTTAAATAAATGCAAATTAATTAATATTTTTTTTACTCTGAAGGCAAACATGCTCATATTTCTGCAAAAGTATTACTGAAGTGTGAAGTGTGTGTACAGAGTGTGTTATGTATTTATTTATATTTATTTAAGTATACTGTAAACAGTTGTTATAAGTTAATATATTGTTCATAGTTGAAGTTAAAAGGTTTGAAGCCAAGTGTTTTGTATTTATTTTTATTTATAGTATACCTTAAACAGTTAATATATTGTTAAATTTGAAGAAAACTATTTGCCTTGGCAATAAATAAGCCTAATGTCTTTAATTAAAAAGAAAAAAAAGTATCGGTTCTGGCACCGTTTAGGCACCGGTATCGTTTTAAAAGTATCGGTTATGTACCGGTATCGGAAAAAACCCAAACGATACCCATCCCTAGTAATAACTCACTAGGTCCATGCCATATGAATTAGTGCGTGTGTGTGTGTGTGTTTGTGTGTTTGTGTGTGTGTGTGTGTGTGTGTGTGTGTGTGTATGTGTGTTCAGCAGAGCCCAAACGCAGTGTCCTAACAGAGAGCCTTCTTTGGCACTAGTGTGAGATTGAGGTTTTGGCACTCTGTGTTTACGCTCAACTTTGTGTTGGTGTCCTAGCTCAGGGGTTGGTCTCCTAGCTCATGGTGGCTTGATCTTGATTGTTGTTCTCCAACTGTAAGTCGTTTTTGGTAAAAGCAAAAGCCAAATGAGTAAATGTTGCTGTAAAACCAGACGGTCTAGACGGTCAGCTCTATCCTTTCTGCCGGACAGGCATGACTGGCCTGCCCTGCCGGTGTGGACACTGAGCCGGGCTTCGGGGCGCTGTGCTGGTCTAATGTGCTGTTCACACATCAATCATCCAGCAGACTGCCTGTCATGGCATGGCTGTGAGTGTGTGTGTGTGGGTGGGTGTGAAAGAGAGCATGTATGTGTGTGTGTATGCCTGTGTGAGTGTGTGTGTGTGTGTGTGTGTGTGTGTGAGTTTGTGTGTTTGTGACTTGTGAGTGTATGTGTGTGTATGAGTGTGTGTGTGTATGAGTGTATGAGTGTGAGTGTGTGTGTCTGTGTGAGTCTGTGTATGTGTCTGTGTGTGTGCATGTGTCTGTAAGCCTGTGTGTGTGTGTGTGTGTGTGTGTGTGTGTGTGTGTGTGTGGGTATGTGTGTGTGGGTGTGGGTATGTGTGTGTGGGTGTGTATGTGTGTGTGGGTGTGTGTGTGTGTGTGTGGGTATGTGTGTGTGGGTGGCGTGGCGTAAAGTCTCAACAAGGGGAGACTGTGCGGGCTCTGAATTAGCCCCAGAGGACAGGGCTTCAGTCAGCACCTGGGCACTGCAGGAACGCTTAGCGCTGTGTGGGGCTCCGAGAGCCAGCCGAGTGTGTGAGTGTGTGAATGTGTGTGTGTGTGTATGTGTGTGTGTGTGGGGGGGGGGGTTCCCAGCCGAGAGCCGCGCTTGAGACCCAATAAAAATAAATAAATACTACCTCAAAGCCCCGCACCCCTGCCTCAAACCAGCCCCAGCTGCCACCCGCACCAGCCTGGGAGGGGGACAGAGTGTGTGTGTGTGTGTGTGTGTGTGTGTGTGTGTGTGTGTGTGTGTGTGTGTGTGTGTGTGTGTGTGTGTGTGTGTGTGTGTGCAAATGAGAGAGAGACTGGGTTAGCCTGCAATCGTGTGTGACTCTCTGAGTGAATGATTGACTGTGCTTGTGTGTGTGAGACAGAATGTTACCGTGTGAGATTTTGTTAACTGGGGAGAGAGAGTGCGTGTGTGTGTGTGTGTGTGTGTGTGGGTGTGTGAGTGTGTGAGTGTATGTGTGTGTGTGTGTGTGTGTGTGTGTGTGTGTGTGTGTGTCTGTCTGTGTGTGTGTCTGTGTGTGTGAGTGTGAGGAGCCTTCCCCTGCAGGCTGTGGTGGTGACTTGATGTGGGATGGGGTGAGGGGGTGCTCAGGGGCCGTGAGGAATGTGCTGTGGCCTTGTGGTTTGGAGTCGAGGGATGTGGAGAAAGCAAAGTGTAACTCCCCTGCCCCTCACCACCCCCACCCCCACCACCCCACACACACACACACACACACACACACACACACACACACACACACACACACACCCCCCCCCCCCACACACACACACACACACACACACACACACACACACGCACACACACACTCACACATACACAAACACACACAGACTCACACAGTCAGACTGCAATTCAAGGCTGTGTGTGTGTATGTGTGTGTGTCTGTCTCTCTTTCTGTGTGTGTGAGTGTGTGTGTGTGTGTGTGTGTGATGGCGTGACAGCTTTGACTGACAGTGTACTTCCTCCCAGTCTGATGAGGATGACAGGCTGCTCTACTTCAGGGGTCA
>NC_137921.1:35657324-35672324 GCF_963457725.1 Sprattus sprattus | reverse complement strand
GCCCAGTGCTCCTGCCTGGAGCAGGGCTCACTCATTAGAGAGGGGCACAGACATCTGCTAGAACTTAGCACGGACTTTTTCAGCACACAGAAAAGATACCGAAATAGACCCAAAAAACTGTTGAAAAGTGAGAGGGAGAGGAGAGGAGAGGAAAGAGAGAGGGAGAGAGAGGGAGAAGAGAGGAGAAGAGAGGTGAGGAGAGGATGGGAGAGAGAGAAAGAGAGAGAGAGACCAAGCCAGGGGGTGAAGGGTCTTCCCAGCAGAATGGCAGAACGAGCATCAGACACTAACACCATGATTACCTTCCATCACTGACACCTGTATTTATAGTCTCTGAACTTCATCTGTTATTCCTGAATTTATTACCTGGGATTTGTACACTAAACCGCAACCATGCCATCGGCCCCTCTACAACCAGTCTGTTTGGATATCAGGACTGAGATTTCTTTCCTGTTCTGCTAAACCTCATCTTTCTTTCCCAACTATTTATCTCTTTCCTTTTTCCTCTCCCCTTCACCCCATTTCCACTCTACATTCTCTCTCTCCTTCACATCTGTTTTTCTGTCTTTTTCTCCATTTATCTCCCTTTTCTCTGTTTTTCTATGACTTTCTCTCCATTTCTCACTCCTTTACCAGTTTTTTTTTATCTGCCTGTGTCTCCATTTCCTTCTCCATTTTATCTGTTTTTCTGTCCCTGCCTCTTGCTTCTATTTTATCTCACTTCTCTCCATTTTGTTTCTCTATTTTTCCTATCTCTCTGCCTCTCTCTCCTCTCTCTCTCTCTCTCTCTCTCTCTCTCTCTCTCTCGCTGTCTACCTCTCTCTGCCTCTCTCTCTCTCTCTGTTTCAGCTTCAGCACAGATGGTCTTCATTAATAAAGAAAGGCAGCCCTTCACCCTCTTCTGTTGGAGAGAGAGAAAAAGAGCAAGAGAGAGAAAGCAAGAGAGAGAGAGAGAGAGAGCCAGAGAGAGAGCCAGAGAGAGAAAGGAAGCGAGAGAAAGAGAGAGATCAAGAGAGAGAAAGAGAGAGAAAGCGCAAGCAGGAAAAAAAGACTCCTGTGAAAGAGAATCTGCTGCCTGAGCGCGCAATCAATTAGCGGCAGATTGTCTCGCTCCTGTTAATTATGCAGAAATATGTGTTAAACGAGGAGAATAAACACGGCAAACAGAATGGATGGTAACTGTTTACCACGCAGCTACGTGTCCTGAAGTTCAAGAAAGGTGGAGAGGATTTGCCCACAACACAAGAGAAGCTGCTCAGGGGGAGGAGACGGAAGCTGATTCGGACCAGTTCTGGCTCTGATCACACATGGATAAGTGTGTGTACACACGACAGAGTCTCCTGAAACAGGCATGACACACACACTCACACCTATTGTTGCTCCAAGACATCTGAAAGGAATATTGTGCCGAATTAATCAGCATTACAGCCTACATCATACAGTATGTCACATGATCGCTGAAGGAAGGCCATACTGGCCGAGGAGCATCTAAAATCATCTAAATATAAGAGCCATATACACGTGTTTGTGTGTGTGTGTGTGTGTGTGTATGTGTGTGTGTGTGTGTAAGACTGTATTTTTGTGGTGAGGGAGTATCATTCTGTACATACATGCATTTTTTTCTCTCCTAGTCAAAGCATGTGGCATAGCTGCCTCTGCTCTCGACCATCTTGAATTCACTTCAACGGCAAATCTGTAAGATGGAGGATGAACAACATAATTTAGTCATGGCAGTCAACAGAGTCCTTCTTGGCCTAAGTTTTTCCCTGCCATTTTTCTTTTGTATTTCAGGTTAAGAACGGTAAAACAGGTCCTGTGTATGACTCAGACTCCCTTTTTGATTGTAGCCACATGAAATAATTAAAATAATATCAAAATAATATTCTAAAATATAACATAAATCATAAATGTTAATATAATCACCCATTTGAACATCTTCTCAGGGTAATAGCAAAACTCCTTGAAGAATGCCAAAGATGAATGTGTGTGTGTGTGTGTGTGTTTGTACTAAACTTGCTCCACATTAGCCACTTTGGAAGCCCGGTCACGAACTGTGGGGTCCGTTTGAAGCGGCGAAGAAGCAAACTTCCAGCAGAGCCGGTAGCGGAGCGCCCCAAGTGCCGGTGCTGGTGCCATTTGCCGCTACAGGAAGTCACTGCTTGGAATGCTCAGCAGCGGCCCACTCAACAGGTCTCTCCTTTGAGGAGCCAGATTGCGCCCTGCCAGCAGTTGGCCCAGAGAGAGACATGATAGTGTCTTCACTTTACCTTGTTAAGCACCGCCCGGGGAGTCCAACTACCCCCCCCCCCCCCCCCCACCACCACCACAGACACACACACACACATACACTTCCCCCCTCCCTCAATGGTGGAGCGCAAGCAGAGGAGCTACTTGCCGGGAGGCTGATAGCGTCTGATTGGGTAAAGGTCACGCTGAGCGCCACAGCGGCACGGGTGTGTGTGTATATGTGTGTGTGTGAGTGTGTGTACTCAGAGAGGAGAGGAGCTGTGATGCATCCCGCCATGCCCGGGGAATACTGGAGGAATGGCTGCCACCCCGCGACACGAGAAGAAAGAGATGAGGGGGTGATTACAGAGAGAGGGAGGAAACTAGGAAACAGGGATGTTAATGAGGCGCTGTTTTATCTGATGAGCTGTCTGTCCCCGCGGAGGGCTCCAGTTCCACTGTCCTTGAAATGCAGGGGGACTCCTCAACGTTACATTGCTGTGGTTACGGAGGTTTGACTTCACTCTGGGCCAACCGCTATCTGGCACCGCGAAGCGCCCTCACAGACTTAACCATGTCCTGGGGCTGCCACAGCAGCAAGCCTGTTCCATGAGAGACAACTTAACAACTCTTTGCTTGTTTAGGGCAAATTAGTGGGCAAAGTGACTCTACTTGGCCTAAGCTGTCAAAGCTTCAGATTGTGTTGATGTGTCAGGAAGAGTAAGGAAGTGTTGATGTGTCAGGAGGAGTAAGGAGGTGTCGATGTGTCAGGAGGAGTAAGGAGGTGTTGATGTTTGAGGAGGAGTAAGGAGGTGAGGATGTGTCAGGAGGAGTAAGGAGGTGTTGATGTTTGAGGAGGAGTAAGGAGGTGTCGATGTGTCAGGAGGAGTAAGGAGGTGTTGATGTTTGAGGAGGAGTAAGGAGGTGTTGATGTGTCAGGAGGAGTAAGGAGGTGTTGATGTGTCAGGAGGAGTAAGGAGGTGTTGATGTGTGAGGAGGAGTAAGGAGGTGTTGATGTTTGAGGAGGAGTAAGGAGGTGTCGATGTGTCAGGAGGAGTAAGGAGGTGTTGATGTTTGAGGAGGAGTAAGGAGGTGTTGATGTGTCAGGAGGAGTAAGGAGGTGTTGATGTTTGAGGAGGAGTAAGGAGTTCTGGCTCTGATCACACATGGATAAGTGTGTGTACACACGACAGAGTCTCCTGAAACAGGCATGACACACACACTCACACCTATTGTTGCTCCAAGACATCTGAAAGGAATATTGTGCCGAATTAATCAGCATTACAGCCTACATCATACAGTATGTCACATGATCGCTGAAGGAAGGCCATACTGGCCGAGGAGCATCTAAAATCATCTAAATATAAGAGCCATATACACGTGTTTGTGTGTGTGTGTGTGTGTGTGTATGTGTGTGTGTGTGTGTAAGACTGTATTTTTGTGGTGAGGGAGTATCATTCTGTACATACATGCATTTTTTTCTCTCCTAGTCAAAGCATGTGGCATAGCTGCCTCTGCTCTCGACCATCTTGAATTCACTTCAACGGCAAATCTGTAAGATGGAGGATGAACAACATAATTTAGTCATGGCAGTCAACAGAGTCCTTCTTGGCCTAAGTTTTTCCCTGCCATTTTTCTTTTGTATTTCAGGTTAAGAACGGTAAAACAGGTCCTGTGTATGACTCAGACTCCCTTTTTGATTGGGCTCCAGTTCCACTGTCCTTGAAATGCAGGGGGACTCCTCAACGTTACATTGCTGTGGTTACGGAGGTTTGACTTCACTCTGGGCCAACCGCTATCTGGCACCGCGAAGCGCCCTCACAGACTTAACCATGTCCTGGGGCTGCCACAGCAGCAAGCCTGTTCCATGAGAGACAACTTAACAACTCTTTGCTTGTTTAGGGCAAATTAGTGGGCAAAGTGACTCTACTTGGCCTAAGCTGTCAAAGCTTCAGATTGTGTTGATGTGTCAGGAAGAGTAAGGAAGTGTTGATGTGTCAGGAGGAGTAAGGAGGTGTCGATGTGTCAGGAGGAGTAAGGAGGTGTTGATGTTTGAGGAGGAGTAAGGAGGTGAGGATGTGTCAGGAGGAGTAAGGAGGTGTTGATGTTTGAGGAGGAGTAAGGAGGTGTCGATGTGTCAGGAGGAGTAAGGAGGTGTTGATGTTTGAGGAGGAGTAAGGAGGTGTTGATGTGTCAGGAGGAGTAAGGAGGTGTTGATGTGTCAGGAGGAGTAAGGAGGTGTTGATGTGTGAGGAGGAGTAAGGAGGTGTTGATGTTTGAGGAGGAGTAAGGAGGTGTCGATGTGTCAGGAGGAGTAAGGAGGTGTTGATGTTTGAGGAGGAGTAAGGAGGTGTTGATGTGTCAGGAGGAGTAAGGAGCTGTTGATGTTTGAGGAGGAGTAAGGAGGTGTTGATGTTTGAGGTGGAGTAAGGAGGTGTCGATGTGTCAGGAGGAGTAAGGAGGTGTTGATGTGTCAGGAAGAGTAAGTAGGTGTTGATGTGTCAGGAGGAGTAAGGAGGTGTTGATGTGTGAGGAGGAGTAAGGAGCTGTTGATGTGTCAGGAGGAGTAAGGAGGTGTTGATGTGTCAGGTGGAGTAAGGAGGTGTTGATGTTTGAGGAGGAGTAAGGAGGTGTTGATGTGTCAGGAGGAGTAAGGAGGTGTTGATGTGTGAGGAAGAGTAAGGAGGTGTTGATGTGTGAGGAAGAGTAAGGAGGTGTTGATGTGTGAGGAAGAGTAAGGAGGTGTTGATGTTTGAGGAGGAGTAAGGAGGTGTTGATGTGTCAGGAGGAGTAAGGAAGTGTTGATGTGTCAGGAGGAGTAAGGAGGTGTTGATGTGTCAGGAGGAGTAAGGAGGTGTTGATGTGTAAAGGGGGTAAAGAGGTGTTGATATGCAGGAGGAGTAAGGAGCTGTTGATTTGTCAGGAGGAGTAAGGAGGTGTTGATGTGTCAGGAGGAGTAAGGAGGTGTTGATGTGTGAGGAGGAGTAAGGAGCTGTTGATGTGTTAGGAGGAGTAAGGAGGTGTTGATGTGTCAGGAGGAGTAAGGAGGTGTTGATGTTTGAGGAGGAGTAAGGAGGTGTTGATGTGTCAGGAGGAGTAAGGAGGTGTTGATGTGTGAGGAAGAGTAAGGAGGTGTTGATGTGTGAGGAAGAGTAAGGAGGTGTTGATGTGTGAGGAAGAGTAAGGAGGTGTTGATGTTTGAGGAGGAGTAAGGAGGTGTTGATGTGTCAGGAGGAGTAAGGAAGTGTTGATGTGTCAGGAGGAGTAAGGAGGTGTTGATGTGTCAGGAGGAGTAAGGAGGTGTTGATGTGTAAAGGGGGTAAAGAGGTGTTGATATGCAGGAGGAGTAAGGAGCTGTTGATTTGTCAGGAGGAGTAAGGAGGTGTTGATGTGTCAGGAGGAGTAAGGAGGTGTTGATGTGTCAGGAGGAGTAAGGAGGTGTTGATTTGTCAGGAGGAGTAAGGAGGTGTTGATTTGTCAGGAGGAGTAAGGAGGTGTTGATGTGTCAGGAGGAGTAAGGAGGTGTCGATGTTTGAGGAGGAGTAAGGAGGTGTTGATGTTTGAGGAGGAGTAAGGAGGTGTTGATGTTTGAGGAGGAGTAAGGAGGTGTTGATGTGTCAGGAGGAGTAAGGAAGTGTTGATGTGTGAGGAGGAGTAAGGAGGTGTTGATATGTAAAGGGGGTAAAGAGGTGTTGATATGCAGGAGGAGTAAGGAGCTGTTGATTTGTCAGGAGGAGTAAGGAGGTGTTGATGTGTAAGGAGGAGTAAGGAAGTGTTGATGTGTGAGGAAGAGTAAGGAGGTGTCGATGTGTCAGGAGGAGTAAGGAGGTGTTGATGTGTAAGGAGGAGTAAGGAAGTGTTGATGTGTGAGGAGGAGTAAGGAGGTGTTGATATGTAAAGGGGGTAAAGAGGTGTTGATATGCAGGAGGAGTAAGGAGCTGTTGATTTGTCAGGAGGAGTAAGGAGGTGTTGATGTGTAAGGAGGAGTAAGGAGGTGTTGATGTGTCAGGAGGAGCGGACCTCTAGAGAATGCCCTGGTCTGCCTCAGAGGGGCAGTGTTGGGATTGGTCCGTTCTTCACTGATGCTCGTAGGTTAGACATCATCTGACTGAAATCTTGATGTCGAATCCAGAATAAATAAAAACCCATCAATCCACCAATGGGAGGAACTTAAAGCCACTTTGCAGCAACACATAGTTCATTAAACAGAGCAGACGGAGCCATGCCATATTGCTTGAATGCAGAGCAGTGAAGCAGAGCAGATCTGGGCTTATGTCTTGTTGGGCCTCTAGTCCACTGAGATGTTGTGTTTGCACTGTTAGAGATCACACAGTGGGCCTTAATTCCACAGGGCAACGAGCACCGCGAAGTAAGGACAGGTGGGGAAACCTATATTTGCTAACTTCATTCACACAAAGCCAATCACAATGATTCGACCTTACCTTATTACAGTAACGTTCACACAGAGCTCAGTAATTGTTCTACAATAGAGCAAACAAGCAGCTAGCACAAGAGTCGAGATGACAGTTTTTAGAAGTTTCACTGGAAAAGGTGCCGCTGTGAATTAACTCATTCAAACACGGAACTTCTACCGGTGCCAACTGAGCTGTTTAGGGTGGCAGCTCGCTAGTTTGAAACCAAAACTCCATTATGATTCTTTAATGTACTGTATGAAGGTGAAGGGTCTTCCCAGCAGAATGGCAGGACGAGGGTCAGAACCTAACACCATGATTACCTTCCATCACTGACACTGACTGTATTTATAGTCTCTGAACTTCATCTGTTTTTCCTGAATTTATTACCTGGGATTTGTACACTAAACTGCAGCCATGCCATCATCCCCTCTACAACCAGAGAAAACGTACATACACGCAAACAATCAAACACTCAGACATACAAATATGCATAAATAAATGCACACACAAGTATACTATATGAAATGCTTTGAGGAAGAATGAAAGTTTACCATTTTACCAGCCCACACCCAACCACATTCTTCTGCCTAATTGCCTTTAAGTTCACACACCCTGCACAACTTTAGTAAATAGCTTAAGCTCTGTTTTACACTGGAACATTTGAAACTTATGAAGATAATAGACATACTCTTTGTCTGTCTACATTTTCCCTCAGGATTAATAAAGTATCCATCTATCTAGCTAGAATACCTTAATCATGGGACAATGTCCACATTCTGGTACATTTGAAAGAGAGAGTGTCTGCCATCAGTTTGTCTCCATGCAGTTCTCTAAGACATGTGTCTGTATCTCTGTTTATATTTACATTATTATAGGTAAGTCCTTTATCCTACGTAACTTCCAATTGAGATCGAATCAACCAAAAACAAATGAAAAACATTATTCAGTGTTGTAGGACTTTTTTTATATATAATAGGAGAAGTCAATCAAACTAATGAAGGAACAAAGAGAGACGTCGCAAACACTCCCAGTGTAGGAAGACTTCATACCAGAAGTTACATCAGCAACTGGACGCCATGGAGACGCAACATGAACGCTCCCAGTGCAGGAAGTTACATCAGCAACTGGACGCCATGGAGACGCAACATGAACGCTCCAAGAGCTTCCAAACCTCTGCTGGACCTTCCATTCCTTACGCAGTAAAAAAGCCCCATCAGTGTGTTACATGTGAGAGGAGTTTCAGCCATCCATCAGAACTCAACCGTCATCAGATCACACATACTGGGGAAAAGCCACATCAGTGTGTTACATGTGAGAAGCGTTTCAGTGTAACCAGGTTAATATTACATTTTATTTGATGTTGAAATCTCACCAAAACCTTTAAACGGAATGTGTTGTATGGATGATCATTTATTCATGTGTTTTTATTTTGGGACTTTTATTGTGAAAGGTCATCAAGGTTTTTCATGTTTGATTTCTACCCTCTCGTCAGTTGCCGTTTAACTCAACTGAGAGAGAGGTATGTATTTAGACGGTTACAATTAAGGTGTGATTTGTTTGCATTATTGGGGACTTAGAGACGGAATGTTCCTTGCTAAAGTGTAGAGGGATGTCTGAGAGGATTTCTGCCCATGGTTTTCAGTCGGGAAGTAGCATTGAGACACTTGGGGGGGAGAGTTTGGTGAACTTTCTTTGTTGTGTGTTGCCGCCATTTCATCCTCTTGGATATTGTATGATTCAGTGGATTTCTTTTGTGTTAGGCATTGAGGATGACCGTATGTGTGTGCTCAGCTCTCTCCTGTTTCTCTTGACATCAGGTATGTGTTTATAAGGTGTACTGTACTCCCTGATTATCTGTTACTTGTTTATTCATTTAGTATGAGTTGCCGTTTAACTCAACTGAGAGAGAGGCATTGAGGATGACCGTATGTGTGTGCTCAGCTCTCTCCTGTTTCTCTTGACATCAGGTATGTGTTTATAAGGTGTACTGTACTCCCTGATTATCTGTTACTTGTTTATTCATTTAGTATGAGTTGCCGTTTAACTCGACTGAGAGAGGCATTGAGGATGACCGTATGTGTGTGCTCAGCTCTCTCCTGTTTCTCTTGACATCAGGTATGTGTTTATAAGGTGTACTGTACTCCCTGATTATCTGTTACTTGTTTATTCATTTAGTATGAGTTGCCGTTTAACTCGACTGAGAGAGGCATTGAGGATGACCGTATGTGTGTGCTCAGCTCTCTCCTGTTTCTTTTGACATCAGAGAATAAACCAGTCAGTGGTCCCGAGTGCCTGTGTCCAGCGTCTCACTGTCCACAACACAACGCAGAGTAGTCAGAGAAGTGCGGGGCAGAGCTGTGCCCGTTACATCAGGACTACTTCAGAACGCAACCGTCATCAGATCACACATACTGGGGAAAAGCCAAAATCAGTGTTCTCAGTGTGGAAAGGGCTTTAATCAAACTTCTCATCTCAAAAGACACCAGAGGAGCCATATTGGGGAAAAGCCGTATCAGTGTACTACATGTGGGCAAAATTTCAGGAATAGCTCACATCTCAACCGTCATCAGATCAAACATAGAAGTAAAAAGCCTTATAAGTGTTCTCAGTGTGGAAGGGCCTTTAATGAAATAGCTAATCTCAAGGTGCATAAAAAAAAGAAGAAGAGAAATGTCCCATCAGTTGGGTGCTAATGAAAAGTCCCATGAGTTGGGAGCTGGTGAAAAGTCCCCTGAGTTGAGGGCTGGTGAAAAGAGGCTCTTTGGTGAGAGATTGGCGTATCCCCGCGTTTCTTAAAGTGTGGGGCGCAGAGTCGTGACAGGTGGGACGAGAATGGACGCAATGAACAGGTGATTTTGCCGTTGCAATGCCTTCCTTTATAGACAATTACAATCATACACCCCCATCACACTAAACAACCACACTCAAACAAAGAAATATTGTATTATAGTTTTTCCCGATTGCTTAAGCTTGTTTTGAAAACAGGGCCCGTTTTTTCTAAAACCTTAACACAATTAGCTCAATCACACACAATTATTTTAAATATTCTATCACACATAGTGGAATAAATACTATTTAACTCACAGTTCTGTTAAACTAGGCCCGTATCTCACTGTATTCAGTAATGTTCTGTTCTGCCTAGTCATGTTAAACTAAGCCACTAGCTCAGTGTATTCAGTAATGTTCTGTTCTGCCTAGTCATGTTAAACTAGGCCACTAGCTCAGTGTATTCAGCAATGTTCTGTTCTGCCTATTCATGTTAATCTAGGCCTGTATCTCAGTGTATTCAGTAATGTTCTGTTCTGCCTAGTCATGTTAAACTAAGCCACTAGCTCAGTATATTCAGTAATGTTCTGTTCTGCCTATTCATTTTAATCTAGGCCTGTATCTCAGTGTATTCAGTAATGTCCTGTTCTGCTTATTTATGTTAAACTAGGCCCGTATCTCAGTGTATTCAGTAATGTTCTGTTCTGCCTAGTCATTTTAAACTAGGCCTGTATCTCAGTGTATTCAGTAATGTTTTGTTCTGCCAAGTTTCACGACCCAGCCAGGTCTGCCCCACCCACTGCTATCAGTGCTCTCTGCTTACACAGCTGGGAAACAAAGTCTGCACAGGTGCCGCAGGTGTAAGGAATGGCTTCATGAGCTCCACCATAAGAGGGCCATGGCGCAGGGTGCATGAGGCTACCATTTCTCAATGCGTCGTTTATGTTTGTTTGTTTGGACATATGGACACCCATTAGACACACGCACTACATTTTTATTTCTTGCAATGATACTGACTTTTCTATTATACTTCAATAAATGTTCTTTACCTATTATAACCTTGCGAGTGGACCTCCCTTTCGTGTTCATGCATAGAGCCATGTTAAGTCATGTTAAACTAGGCCCATAGCTCAGTGTATTTCGTCATACAGATGGTGTATAATGACTCATGATCAGTATAAATACAAATATTTTCCTTCAGCAATAAGGCCCTTGGCATGCGCAGCTTTCTTAGTGTGGAGATTAATACTAGAATACATGGATAAACAACAACAAAGAACCTCACGCCGTGTGGCTACTTCCTCATTTCCTCTTGTTGTCTGCAAGATGAGTCTGGCTTACAGTGTATTTATTTGCCAACATTTATTTTTAAACTGAACTTTGAAGTGGACTTTAATTTTTTTAACGTTTTCAACCGCCACATTGTCACGTATTGATCGCTAGTGCCATGGAAAAAAGTGCCAAGGGTTGTCTCGTATACTACATGTGGACATTTCTGACCTTATGTCAAATGGCTACACTGAGGTTTGCGTTATGTAGTCAAAACATGACACCAAACTCTTGTGCATATAATAGTAAATAAGAGGCCACCATCTTTAGCTCTTATGGTTTAAAAAGGCAGAATATTATATTCTCCTTGAGGATTGAAAAGGTTTAAAGACCATACCAGCAGACAGAGTCAAACTGCTCTTAACTAAACTTACACACCACAAAATGATTATTTTATACATCCATATTTGTGATTAGCTTCTGCACTGCCATTACAGTATGTGGCTAATCAAGAAACCTGGGGTGTGTAACCGTGTGAACGTGTGTGTGTGTGTGTGTGTGAAAGAGAGAGGTTTAGATAGGGAGAGAGGGAAAGAAAAAAAGAAGACAGAGATAGAGAAGAGATGAAAGAGAGAGAAAATTACAGAACATTTGTGTGAGTGGAATCACATTCCCAATCCTGTGTGTGTGTGCAAGTGCGTGTGCTTGTGTGTGCGTGCTTGTGAGGGGGTCTCTGCTGTGCTCACGGCTATAAAACTCCCATTTCCTGCCCCCTCTCCTTTCCAACGACACACACACACACACCACTTTCCTCTGTATGAGAGTAGGCCCTCACACCGCAGCTCCACTCTGTCCACTTCTGAGGGTTTTAATGTCTCCATTCCAGCTCCAGCACCCCCCAGCACCCCCCCCCCCCCCCCCCCCCCCAGGTGAAGGTCACCCGTAGCAACCTGCCCTGACCAGCTTCCTGTGCTCAGCAGATATCCATCAGCCTTCATCTCTGTAAAGATGTGGAATGAGACGAGGCCGCGGTCCAGGCTGCACTGAAGGCTGTCACAGCCCTTTGAGACCGCTGATTGAGTGGCACGGCCAGAAATCGTTTGTAATTCGGACGCCTCTGTTATTTTTTTTCTTTTAAATCAGAATCAAAGTCAGGGCTTTTAGTGGAAACTTTATTTGTTGTGTGATTGATACATTTTGTGGAGTTCTCTGGCGTCTGATCACCTCACAGATGTCGCTTAAAGAGGCCTGAAACTTCTCTCTTTGATTAAAACAGGTTTCATCCACTGAAAAACCCCCACTTCTATCACTTATCATTACAGAGATGAATGTCCATCAGTTGATAACCTCTAGGCAAGATGATTCCTGGCATAGCCTGCTTTTAAAAGCTCAAGTCAAAGCACACAATCTCCATTTGCATTGCCATCGCCTAACATCGTTTGAGCCCATTTCATTTAATTACAAAATGAAGATAAAAAACATTTTCTTCAAGGGATTTTAAAAGCAGATATTCTCAATAGGTTGCTTGCAAATTCAACATAAGCTGATTGAGTGTTTGCATTTTTTCATGTCATTCTTTAATTACTGTAAAACTCTTTAGGTACAATTAAATGTACAGCACACAGCAAACTACAGTTTCTGCTATAGACAAAAAGCTTTATTTGTGTTTTCTTTTTTTCCTGTTGCTTTCCTTTGCCAAAACATGGAACATTTCATAGAACTTAAAACATGTCTTCTCCACATGATTAACAAACAGAAATGGATTGATATGATAAAAACACCATAAAATGCTCTTCACTTGGAGAACAGTCATTACAGGACTACAAGTACCAGAATGCATTGTGACAAGCAGGAAACAACAACAACAATAGCAAACACCTGACTCCTCTAGACTTGTTTGACTGCAGAACTGGTACCATCATTGTTCTAGTAATTCAAGGGTCTACATTATAATTTCATATCACATATGAATAATGTATGCTGCATTTTTGAAAAATAAAAATAACATGGAATAAAGTAAAGTATAAAAGTTGTAATCAACTAACTTCTTTTAAAAATGTAATTCATCTGTATTCTCTGGTGTTAACGCGGTAGCTCTCCTCATAAATCACAGCCTTTGTTTCTTAATGAAAGGATTCCTCGCTTTTTTTCATTCCTTTTTCCATTCTTGAAAATTCATAAAATTGTCCTTGACAAACACATCATCCGAGCTCAGTCCGTTTTCACTCGTTATTCATTTTTCACAATGAAGTTCCATCTCTTATTCAGAAGTGCTACTGGGATCCCGAGCCCCAGCAAGAGTGTCTTGAGGCGTTTGTTCATTTTCTCCTTCGCTTTTCCACTCAGGGGGGGTTGGGGGGAGGGCGGAGAGGAACCCCCACCCCAACTGAAGCTCACGGTGAGCACTGGGGCTCTCTGGCCGGTAAACCCCCGCCCCGCCCCCCCAACCAGGATCCATTTAGTCTGTCTCCAGGACATTGTATAGTCCAGTACGCAGACCAGGACTTGCACAGTTACATTGTCACACAGTTCCACTGAGAACAACAGATAGAGACAGATAGAGAAAGAAAGAGAAGAGAAGAGAAGACAGAAAGAGAGAGAAAAGCAAGACCTGAAATTCACAAAACACTTTCACCATCACAGAAAGTCCCCCCTCTCCTCCTCACTCTTCCTTGTCCGACTGAAGCAAGTCTCTGTCACACCAAGCACCGCAGGAGAAGGAAAGGCAATTCAGACTTTAGATTTGCTGCTGTTTTGTGTTGAACTTGACATTCGTTGTTTGTATGACAAAAGATCATATTAAAAATCTCCACCTGCCCTCTCTGTGGGGTTTGGCTCAGGGTGTGCGCCCGGCGTGCGCCCGGCGTGCTTGAACTCACCCCTCCCACCAACACCCAGCTTGGTAAAAAAGAAAAGGCTAGTATCTTTGGCAGATTCACAGCAGACGTACATGTCTACTCTGCACAGCTAAGGTGATTCACAGCAGACGTCCATGTCTACTCTGCACAGCTAAGGTGAGAAGGTTCCAGAATGGTGTTGGAGTCCGGGAGGAGCCTCAGAGAAGAGAGGGTGAGAGAGAGAGAGAGAGAGAGAGAGAGAGAGAGAGAGAGAGAGAGAGAGAGAGAGAGAAAGAGAGAGAGCGATGGGAGATGCTGTCACACTACCTGTCTTGTGCACACCAAGGTAGGCCAATCTGGGCCAGAACAGGGCTAGCCCTGGACTTGAGACGGCACCTACCTGGGTGGCTGACGCTGAAGGAGAATATAAGTCAATAAAAATACTGCACGGCTGCTCGCAGGAATAGAACCAACCTGCACTGGTGGACATTCCTCATTGGAACCTTCTCAAAGGAACACAGCCCACCTGTGGTTGTGGATGTTCCAGAATAGAACCTACTGGAAGGATGAAACTAACCTGCACTAATGAACGTGACTGAGTTCTATAGCAGTGCACAGGATAAGTGAGTCCATACCATTGATGCACTGTCAGTATATGAGAGAGGGACATCAAGGGATAGCAGGACAGACGCACAGACAGACAGACAGACGGATAGATAGAAAGACAGAGAGAGAGAAAAAGCATGAGAGAAAGAACATGAGAGAGAGAGAGAGAGATCGAGACTGTAAGACTTTTGACATGACAGTTCAAATCCACTTCGTGAACAGCCTAGATGAGTGGTGGGGCTGTGGCTGGTGTTGCAGGTGGGGTTGTGTGTGGTGTGGCAGGTGGGGTTGTGGATGGTGTTGCGGTGGGTGGGGTTGTGTGTGGTGTTGCAGGTGTTGCGGTGGGTGGTGTTGCAGGTGTTGCGGTGTGTGGTGTTGCAGGTGTTGCAGGTGTTGGTGTTGCAGATTGGGTTGTGTGTGGTGTTGCAGGTGTTGTGGTTTGTGGTGTTGCGGAGGGGTGTTGCAGGTGTTGCGGTGGGTGGTGTGGCAGGTGTTTGTTTGAATGTTTGTTTGTTTGCTTATTTATTTATTTTCATGCCCCTTTGGCCTCTGCTGACCTCATCATTCAAAGGCAGCATGGAACCGCGGCAGGGTCAAAGGGTGTCGGCATGGCTACTTTGGGGCAGAGGGTCTGGTGAAGTGTAGTCTCAAGATGAGAGATGAGGGTGGGTGGGGTCAGGGGACGCTGATGTAGGGTGTTGGGGGGTTTGATGGGGGGGGGACTGGGAGTTTTTGGGAGGGGTGGGGGTGTAGAAGTGCTGTGACTGCAGAGCAGGAGGAGGGGGTGGGTTTGGAGGGTGGGGTCAGGCGATGGCATGTCACAGCGCTGCTATGACGACCACCCCAGCAGCATCAGCAGCATGGCGAGCATGAAGGAGAGA
>NC_137921.1:35652324-35654824 GCF_963457725.1 Sprattus sprattus | reverse complement strand
AAAACTGTTTAGTTGTTATATTCGTACAATTTAACATTGATTTCTCGTCAAAAATGCAATCATAACACGTTTATTTTACATCGTTAGACTTCACAAACCATACATCAGATGCGCATAGACTTTCAATGGGGTGACGTCATCAGTGGTTGCCCGTTAGCGCCCGCTCAACGGACCCATAACGCTGGTTTTAGTAAGCTAAGTATTTTTTAAATAACCATAACTTGCTCAATTTTCATCCGATTTTTAAACAGTTTGGTTTGTTATAAACGTCAGAGATGTAGTTATGACAGGACACACATATGAATATTTGTGTTATTTTCTAAAGAATTATAGCAACGTTAATAACGTTTATAACAAACCAAACCATCTTTTAATCCATTGAATAAATGGGCAAGTTACGGTTATTTAAAAAGTACATACGACTACCAACACAATGTTATGGGTGGGCGAGCTCATATACGTCTTAAGACATGTAGCCCTTATATATATCTATGGTTGCTGCAACGGAGCTGTGTTTTTTTCTGAATAAAAGGCGCAATAGCATTTACATTTCTCATCCGAGTCGTTTTTATATTCAGAGTTTTATGATCTACTTGCATTTATTATTATGACTTTGAGGATTAACAATACACAAGAAGCATGTTATGTTGTCCTGTTACAATTTTTTCCCAAGGTTATATTTTATATTGATATTGATATACGCACATAAAAGCATTATAATTTCAACCTCTTCATCATATGTATGATTCCTTCACTGACCAAGGCTGTTAAACCACTGACTTCAATTCAATGAATTTATATAGTGTAAAAACTATTTAATTGTCTCCTTAGAAGTGGTAATAGGGGAGGGGAAACATGGCAGAAAAATGGTCAAACCATTGCTGATATTCACCCCCAGGAACCTGAAGCAGCTGAACTTTTTCACTTTAGATCAGTTAATGTGTAGTGGTGCATGCTCCACCTCCTATCATCTCCTGAAGTACATAATCATCCCCTTAGTCTTGCTGATGTTGAGAGTGAGGTTATTATCCTGAAACCATGTTGTCAGGGTATAAACCTCCTCTCTGTAGGCTGACTTGTCACTCTCAGTGATGAGGCCCACAATGGTTGTGTCATTAGCAAACCTAACGATGAGATTGGAACGGTGCGTTGCCGCACGTCATGGGTGAACAACATCATGTGTGAATATGTAGAACAGGAGGGGGCTGAGCACACAGCCTTGGGTGGTGCACTCTCTCATACAAATGTACACACACTCACACCCACACACACAAAAACACACAAACACACACAATAATACAATCACACACACACACACACACACACACACACACACACACACACACACATACAAACACACACACACTGTGACAGTAAATATGCTCATACATATTTAGATGCTTCACAGTGACTCTGTGTCATGCAGTGGGGACTCTGTGGCTGTGTCTGTCCTAATCCACACTGAGAGAAACTGACTCTGAATAGAACTCACAGGATCCAGTCAAGTGCCCCTGCCATGCTAACGCTACATGCTAATTCTACAGGGCAGAGGATTAGTTTGGGTGGAGGCTCACTTTTGTGAAAGTCCCCAAAACGAAACAAAGCATGCACGTCCTGGAACTAAATCGCTGCTGATACAAGGGTGTTCTGTGTCCTCACATGCACACATGCCAACACACACACACACACACAGACTTGTTAGCACATGCTTCAATTTCCATATAATTGTCTGCACTACCACGGATCCGCTGATCCCGTATGAACCATGTTTGTTCACAATTACCCCAAGCTAATGGGCTTTCACACGCAGGGAGGGTAACCCTGAGAGAAATGCCCCAGGAAGGAGCACCTTTTGGGAGATTGTTCTCTAATAACAATACAAGTCCAAATATTTACTCAGTATTGTGAAAAGAGAAAGGTGTGAAATGCTCTTCCTGTGGCTGTACACACACACACACACACACACACACACACACACACACACACACAGACACACACCACACATACACCTCACACACACCACACACACACACACATACACACACACACACACACACACACACACACACACACACACACACACACGCACGCACACACCCATCTGTCCTATATGTGTGTGTGAGTGTGTGTCCCTGACCTGCCTCCTTCCTGTAGCTTGACTGGGTGCTAGGTGCTAACAGCGTTAGACTTAAGTGGCTATGGGTGTGTAAAGAAACTAAATGCAAATCTCTCACGTGTGGTGTTTTAACTGACGCTGTCCTTTATGGCCGTGGCTGGAAAAGTTCAGTAGTACAGCGGGGTGATGTGTGTGTGTGCGTGTGTGTGTGTGTTTGTGTGTGTGGGTGGGTGTGTGCGGTTGTGTTCGGTCAGGGAGCTGAAGCTCTGTTTATCCAGACCTACACAGGTTACTGTCAGCAGCCTCATTTACCCATAACTGCATTAGCACACTGCTCAGGCAGGGAGAGGGTCTGCGCAGCCTCATCTGGGGTTACCCACACGC
>NC_137921.1:35648755-35652124 GCF_963457725.1 Sprattus sprattus | reverse complement strand
CGGACGCCTCTGTTATTTTTTTTCTTTTAAATCAGAATCAAAGTCAGGGCTTTTAGTGGAAACTTTATTTGTTGTGTGATTGATACATTTTGTGGAGTTCTCTGGCGTCTGATCACCTCACAGATGTCGCTTAAAGAGGCCTGAAACTTCTCTCTTTGATTAAAACAGGTTTCATCCACTGAAAAAACCCCACTTCTATCACTTATCATTACAGAGATGAATGTCCATCAGTTGATAACCTCTAGGCAAGATGATTCCTGGCATAGCCTGCTTTTAAAAGCTCAAGTCAAAGCACACAATCTCCATTTGCATTGCCATCGCCTAACATCGTTTGAGCCCATTTCATTTAATTACAAAATGAAGATAAAAAACATTTTCTTCAAGGGATTTTAAAAGCAGATATTCTCAATAGGTTGCTTGCAAATTCAACATAAGCTGATTGAGTGTTTGCATTTTTTCATGTCATTCTTTAATTACTGTAAAACTCTTTAGGTACAATTAAATGTACAGCACACAGCAAACTACAGTTTCTGCTATAGACAAAAAGCTTTATTTGTGTTTTCTTTTTTTCCTGTTGCTTTCCTTTGCCAAAACATGGAACATTTCATAGAACTTAAAACATGTCTTCTCCACATGATTAACAAACAGAAATGGATTGATATGATAAAAACACCATAAAATGCTCTTCACTTGGAGAACAAAGTCATTACAGGACTACAAGTACCAGAATGCATTGTGACAAGCAGGAAACAACAACAACAATAGCAAACACCTGACTCCTCTAGACTTGTTTGACTGCAGAACTGGTACCATCATTGTTCTAGTAATTCAAGGGTCTACATTATAATTTCATATCACATATGAATAATGTATGCTGCATTTTTGAAAAATAAAAATAACATGGAATAAAGTAAAGTATAAAAGTTGTAATCAACTAACTTCTTTTAAAAATGTAATTCATCTGTATTCTCTGGTGTTAACGCGGTAGCTCTCCTCATAAATCACAGCCTTTGTTTCTTAATGAAAGGATTCCTCGCTTTTTTTCATTCCTTTTTCCATTCTTGAAAATTCATAAAATTGTCCTTGACAAACACATCATCCGAGCTCAGTCCGTTTTCACTCGTTATTCACTTTTCACAATGAAGGTCCATCTCTTATTCAGAAGTGCTACTGGGATCCCGAGCCCCAGCAAGAGTGTCTTGAGGCGTTTGTTCATTTTCTCCTTCGCTTTTCCACTCAGGGGGGGGTTGGGGGGAGGGCGGAGAGGAACCCCCACCCCAACTTAAGCTCACGGTGAGCACTGGGGCTCTCTGGCCGGTAAACCCCCGCCCCGCCCCCCCAACCAGGATCCATTTAGTCTGTCTCCAGGACATTGTATAGTCCAGTACGCAGACCAGGACTTGCACAGTTACATTGTCACACAGTTCCACTGAGAACAACAGATAGAGACAGATAGAGAAAGAAAGAGAAGAGAAGAGAAGACAGAAAGAGAGAGAAAAGCAAGACCTGAAATTCACAAAACACTTTCACCATCACAGAAAGTCCCCCCTCTCCTCCTCACTCTTCCTTGTCCGACTGAAGCAAGTCTCTGTCACACCAAGCACCGCAGGAGAAGGAAAGGCAATTCAGACTTTAGATTTGCTGCTGTTTTGTGTTGAACTTGACATTCGTTGTTTGTATGACAAAAGATCATATTAAAAATCTCCACCTGCCCTCTCTGTGGGGTTTGGCTCAGGGTGTGTGCCTGGCGTGCGCCCGGCGTGCTTGAACTCACCCCTCCCACCAACACCCAGCTTGGTAAAAAAGAAAAGGCTAGTATCTTTGGCAGATTCACAGCAGACGTCCATGTCTACTCTGCACAGCTAAGGTGAGAAGGTTCCAGAATGGTGTTGGAGTCCGGGAGGAGCCTCAGAGAAGAGAGGGTGAGAGAGAGAGAGAGAGAGAGAGAGAGAGAGAGAGAGAGAGAGAGAGAAAGAGAGAGAGCGATGGGAGATGCTGTCACACTACCTGTCTTGTGCACACCAAGGTAGGCCAATCTGGGCCAGAACAGGGCTAGCCCTGGACTTGAGACGGCACCTACCTGGGTGGCTGACGCTGAAGGAGAATATAAGTCAATAAAAATACTGCACGGCTGCTCGCAGGAATAGAACCAACCTGCACTGGTGGACATTCCTCATTGGAACCTTCTCAAAGGAACACAGCCCACCTGTGGTTGTGGATGTTCCAGAATAGAACCTACTGGAAGGATGAAACTAACCTGCACTAATGAACGTGACTGAGTTCTATAGCAGTGCACAGGATAAGTGAGTCCATACCATTGATGCACTGTCAGTATATGAGAGAGGGACATCAAGGGATAGCAGGACAGACGCACAGACAGACAGACAGACGGATAGATAGAAAGACAGAGAGAGAGAAAAAGCATGAGAGAAAGAACATGAGAGAGAGAGAGAGAGAGATCGAGACTGTAAGACTTTTGACATGACAGTTCAAATCCACTTCGTGAACAGCCTAGATGAGTGGTGGGGCTGTGGCTGGTGTTGCAGGTGGGGTTGTGTGTGGTGTGGCAGGTGGGGTTGTGGATGGTGTTGCGGTGGGTGGGGTTGTGTGTGGTGTTGCAGGTGTTGCGGTGGGTGGTGTTGCAGGTGTTGCGGTGTGTGGTGTTGCAGGTGTTGCAGGTGTTGGTGTTGCAGATTGGGTTGTGTGTGGTGTTGCAGGTGTTGTGGTTTGTGGTGTTGCGGAGGGGTGTTGCAGGTGTTGCGGTGGGTGGTGTGGCAGGTGTTTGTTTGAATGTTTGTTTGTTTGCTTATTTATTTATTTTCATGCCCCTTTGGCCTCTGCTGACCTCATCATTCAAAGGCAGCATGGAACCGCGGCAGGGTCAAAGGGTGTCGGCATGGCTACTTTGGGGCAGAGGGTCTGGTGAAGTGTAGTCTCAAGATGAGAGATGAGGGTGGGTGGGGTCAGGGGACGCTGATGTAGGGTGTTGGGGGGTTTGATGGGGGGGGGACTGGGAGTTTTTGGGAGGGGTGGGGGTGTAGAAGTGCTGTGACTGCAGAGCAGGAGGAGGGGGTGGGTTTGGAGGGTGGGGTCAGGCGATGGCATGTCACAGCGCTGCTATGACGACCACCCCAGCAGCATCAGCAGCATGGTGAGCATGAAGGAGAGACCCGGGGAGAGACCACAGCTGCCTCCAGTCGTGCTGTCATCGGTTAGGAAGGGCTCGGGAGACTCGTACACAGAGTCGTCTGAGACACACACACACACAAAGACACACACACAGACGCACACACACACACACACACACACACACACACACAGACACACACACACACACACACACACACACACACACACACACACACACAC
>NC_137921.1:35636255-35641255 GCF_963457725.1 Sprattus sprattus | reverse complement strand
GAGGGGGATGAGGAGGAGGAGGATGAGGAGGAGGATGGGTGTGTGTGTGTGAGTGTATGTCTCAGAGGGGAGTGTGGAAAGAGTGTATATGTGTGGGAAGAGTGTTTATGTGTCTGTGACTGGCAGTGTTCGTGCTGAGCGTGTGTGTTAAGGCCAAAGCCCACTGATGTGCATCAAGAGATGCCAGAGTTTACAACTTCATTTTTTATAACGGGGCGATGACCACAGGCAGCGTCTGATACATGTTTAGAGTTTAGAGTTTATAGCCAGGTCTGTTTCTGAGGCGTCAGGTCCATAAAAATTTTATTTTTGGGCTTTTTATCCTTTATTTGGATAGGACAGTGAAGTATTTTGGACAGGAAGTGAGGAGGAATGAAGAGGTGGGGAGAGGATCGGAAAACAACAGCAGGCCGGAATCGAACCTGTGTCCCCGTGGGCATTGTAGCCTGTCAATGGGGGGCTTATTGGCTTAGTTAAGCCTTAAATTAAATTGTCTTATTTTCACACTCAACTTTGATGGCCACTAGAGGTTAAAAGCGTAACCTTCCTTTCCTTAGCAGCCATTGCCACTAGTCAACAACACTAACTTAAGTTACCCTGCTTATAGCAACAACACTAACTAAAGTTACCCTGCTTATAGCAACAACACTAACTTAAGTTACCCTGCTTATAGCAAATAGTTATAAAGTAACTTATAAAGTCTATAACTTAATGACATAGTAATATCCATCTTACCATTGTAAATTTAAAATGTACTGCACTGGTTTTGCTTTAAGCTATCGCTACATAAAGTCTTGTTTTTATGGTTCGGACCGGATCACTGTTAGTGGTTGGTTGTGTGTGGGTGTCTCTGTGTGTGTGTGTGTGTGTGTGTGGGACGGAGGGGGAGGGACTCACTCGTGGGCTTGACGTACACCTTCAGCTTCAGGCACGGCTTCCCTGCCAGGTTGGGATGTGGGGAGGCTGAAGAAAATCAAACAGAGGAGGGGGTTACTTTTAAACACGTGTACAAACATACACACACACACACACACACACACACACACACACACACACACGTGTACAAACACACGCACACACACACACACACACACACACACACACACACTCACACAAACGCACACACATGTACAAACACACACACACATGTACAAACACACACATACACCCACACGTACAAACACACACACATTTACAAACACATACACATGTATAAACACACACACACACGTATAAACACAAACATATTTACTATACACAAATTCTCGCACACACACCGAGGTACCCACACACTCACACACAAGTCCTTTTCCTCTCTCTCTCTCACACTCACTCAGATTAACGTAAAGTTTATGTGCGTAGCCTAACTGAGAGAATGGCTTAAACTACCAGCTACAGCAAATCCTGTAAGTGTGATTGATTATGTGTTAGACTGACTGTATAGTCGAGAGGTGCCAGGGATTACAGAAGTGAGCCAACGGAGTGTGTGCGTGTGAGTGTGTGTGTGACAGAGAGAGTGTTTGTGTGTGTGTGATTGTGCCTGCAGGTGTGTGTGTGTGTGTGGGTATGTATGGTGTGGAGTGACACGTTAGGCTAAACTGTGAAAAGGCATTTCCATACACCCGATCCCGCTGGAGGCCAGGACGTGTTACCCCAGGAAAGAGGGAAATATTTGGGCAAATCTTTTCCGCTTCAGACGTCTGGACTACATTGTGGTCCATTACTCATACAGAATATGGATGCGGATGAAATATGTATGAGGGGACGTTTGGTTTATATATTTAAGATCTGTAAAACACACTTGCCCCTATACTACCACTCTTCATTGGGCCCACTGCTGATACCAGATGTGCCAACACATTACTGTATGGAGAAGTGACAATTAAGAATATGTAAAAAACAAAAACACATTACTGTATGTAGCAGTGACAATGAAGAACATGTACAAACAAAAACAAATGTATGGATTATATATTTATTCATTATACATCCTTAGGGCTCCATTTAAAAGTCAAAAACAAACATCTAACTGTCCCCCCAGGATTTAGCAATCTTGGATTATTTTGTCTTGCTACTGCAATATTTCTGCAGAAAACTGCAGTCATGGACTTTCTGCATTGTTTGCAGTTGATTTTATATTTAACTCAAAATCATTTTTAAGAATTCTGTCCCAATTCAATCGCAACAACCACAACAATCTGTGACAAGATTCCAGAGGGATGTGTGTGTGTGTGTGTGTGTGTGTGTGTGTGTGTGTGTGTGTGTGTGTGTGTTTGAGCATGTGTGTGTGTGTGTGTGACCTGAGTTGTCCTTGCTGGACTGTGCACTGAGGCATGTGCTCAACTGTTCTCCTGATTGTCATACTGTTGTCATGCTAACTGTTGCGAAAAGACGCCCATGCCTCTGAATGTGTGTGTGAGTGTGTGTGTGTGTGTGTGTGTGTGTGTGTGTGTGTGTGTGTGTGTGTGTGTGTGTGTGTGTGTGTGTGTGTGTGTGTGTGTGTGTGACCTAGTGCTCTAAGATGTGTGTGTTTGAAGATGCTTCTAATTATGCTCACACACCACATGACAAAGAGAGTCAGAAAGAGAATCAACTCAGTGTCTGTGCCCTATGCCATATGATCATAGACACCATATCTTTCTCTCTCAGACACACACACACACACACACACACACACACACACACACACACACACACACACACACCACATGACATAGAGAGAGAGACAGAAAAAAAAAAACTCAGTGTCTGTGCCCTATGCCATATGATCATAGACATAGACATAAATCTGTATCTCTCTCTCTCTCTCACACACACACACACACACGCACATACATTTTCACATAATTGCTTTTAGCAACTGAAAATATGCACTGATATGTGTGTGTGTTTAAAATAAAGTGTGTCTATGTGTGTGTGTGTGTGTGAATGTGTGTTTGTGTGTGTGTGTATGAAGACATATATGTTACAATACTAGTCACACAAAGGTGAGGTTTTGTTTGTTAATAACCAAGTTGAGCTGTCTTCACACTTTAAACACACACACACACAGACACACACACACAGACACACACAGACACACACACACAGACACACACACACACAGACACACACACAGACACACAGACACACACACACACACACACACACACACACACACACACACACACACACACACACACACACACACACACACACACAGGCTGTGATTTGGGTTGGGAGAGTGTAATGGCATAGGAGGGACCAGATGGCGGGAGCTGCAGTAAATGATGTGGCTTCAAACGCTGCAACTGCCCATTTATCTCTCTTAGTCAGAGCCCTTCCCTCCTCACACAGGCCAGCTCTGAGGCTGTTAGCTTTCAATCGCTGAGCCACAGGTCTTCGTCTCTTCCTCTCTTTCTTTTCTCCTCTCCACCTTTCTTCCTCTCTTTCTTTCTTCCTCTCCACTGCTGGTGTCCCTTTTCCTCTCCCTCTGTCTTTGTTTATTTATCCCTCCCCTGCTCTCACTCTACCCACTTCCTTTCTCTTTCTTCATTGCTCCTTCATTCCTTCTCTTTCCAAACTCTCTCTCTCCCTCCCTCCTCTCTTTCTCCCCTCCAGCTCCCAGTCTCTCTCTTCCTTCATCTCTCAGTCTCTCTATCTGTCTCTCTCTCCCTTCATCTTTCCCTCTCTCTGTCTTTCTGTTTCCTCCTCTCTCTCAACCTCTGACAATTTTCAACTAAATACTGAATTTATTGACATGACTATGAGTACAATATTGCCAAAGCATAAAATGCAACTTATAATAATAATAATATTAATAATAATAATAGTAATAGTAGTTATCATAATAATAGCAATAATAATAATAATAATAATAATGTTTGCGTTCTGTCAGGAGATACAATACAATTTAAACATGTAGTCGGTTTTTATTTCTCTGTAGAAGTTCTCTTTCTAATTGTTGATATATTCCTCTTCAGACATTTTCTCATTGTTTTATTTTTGAATCATTGCTCAGGCTTTTATATTTACTTGATGTTTTTGTTCTAAATAATCTAGGAGGTCGCTGTGTGTGTGTGTGTGTGTGTGAATTTGTGCTGTGCAGCAGTGTGTGTGTGTGTGTGTGTGTGTGTGTGTGTGTGTGTGTTAGTGCTGTGCAGCAGTGTGTGTGTGTGTGTGCTCTGGTAAACTGTTATACAGTTCTGGAGGTGGGACCAACATTTGCAAGCTTTTTCTGTTAACTCTTTGACGGCAGTGTCAAATAGGCCAGATTTGGAAACTGTCAAACCTAAATAGCTGCATTTCTGCACTTGTTCAAGAGTGTTTCTACCAATAGTAAAGTAGTGTCTATTGTTTAAATTAGATTTTTGTCTCTGGAAAACCAATATGTGTTATTTTTCCATGTTAACTGGAAAAGTCCATGTTGTTCTCCTCTATAGTAGAGAGGCTTTGCTGTGGTCCCCCTGGTGTAGATGACCTTTCTAGCTTTGTGACTAAACTGTTTATAGAAATATTAAATACCGTCAGGCTCTGGACACAGCCTGGTCAGACTCCCTTTGTCTGATGGAAACAGTCTGTACTTTATTTTAATGCAACATTTATTATTCATCATTTATATTTTTTTTCCATTTATTAATGTTGTGTGCTTGGCCTCCATTCTGATTTTAATTAACTTCAATAAAAGGCCCTCATGCCAAACTGAATTGAAGGCTTTCCTGAAATCAATGAAACAGTCAAATATTTTCCTTTTTTATTTTATGTTTTTTTACAAGAGTGTGAATGGATGAAGTTTACTTATTCTGTTGTTCGGAAGTTTCTCCTGTTACGTATTATTAATTACCACAGAACAATTTCCCAAAGTTGCTGTTTTGTGAAATGGCTTTATTGTCATTGGGTTGGATCTGTTGCTGTGTTCATACATTAAACTGGTTTTCCACTGGTCAGGAAAATATGATACTATTAAATTAAATAAATTCAAAATAACATCTTTAAGCTTTAAGGGGTGTTATAACATTTAA
>NC_137921.1:35626255-35628755 GCF_963457725.1 Sprattus sprattus | reverse complement strand
CACACACACACACACACACCCCACAAACCCACACACACCCACACACACAAGCTCCAGCTGCCACATGAGAATCCTCTCTAGACGACCCCCCCCCCCCCTTATCTCAACAGTCCAGAGATCAACCCCCCCCCCCCCCACCCACGCACACACACACACATCCCCTGATTCTGCCCCCAATCCCTCTCTACTGCGCACTTTTCTTCTCTCATCATCCTTGCACAGAGAAAAGTTCCACACACACACACACACACGTCTACTTTGTGATCAAACCACTCCTACTTTTACTCAAATCTACACACCCTAGAAACAGACAAGGGAGAGGGGGGGGGGGGGGGAGGAAGAGGATGAGAGAGAAAGATAGGGAGAGAGAAAGAGGGTGAGAGAGAAAGAGAGCAAGACAGAAAGAGAGGGAGAGAGATAGAGAGCGAGACAGAAAGAGAGGGGGAGAGAGGGGGAGCGAGACAGAAAGAAAGGGAGAAAGAAAGAGTGTGAGAGAGAAAGAGAGGGAGAGAGAAAGCGGTGGCAGCGAGGTGTGGGGTCCACAAATTCAACATCATTGGACAAAATGGGACAAACACGCAATTGAAATCTTACATACACAGTTCTGCAAGAGTATCCCCCAAGTGCAGAGAAAAGCTCCCAACTCTGCATGTAGAGCTGAATTAGGCCAATACCCTCTAATAATAAATATCCAAAAACAAGCCCTAAATTTCTGGAATCATATTAAAACAAGTGACCCACTCTCCTATTCCTACAAAGCCCTATGCTGCCAGGAGTTGAACCCACAAAGGAGTCCCCTCTGCTTACTTGTCCTGAGGCTGGGTGAACCATCAACCACCCAGGTCATTACACAACGACAACCTCAGCCTCAAAACTCAGGATCTCTGATAATCAGACCCAATCAAATCATTATGAAAGGAAAAGAAAAATATAGAGATCACTGGGAAAACTAACAAAATCACAGAACAAATAAGAAACATGTATCACTAAACAGACAGTACATGGTGGCAAGCTACCTGACCACAGTGTATGATAAAAAACTGAGGAAAACTTTAACTAAATACAGACTGAGTGAACACAACCTGGCAGTAGAAGTCGGCCGGCACAGACAGATCTGGCGGCCCAGAGAGGAAAGGCTGTGCTCTCTCTGTAACCAGGGAACAGTAGAGACAGAGCTACATTTTCTGATCCAGTGCAACCATAACCAAAGTTAACAAAAATATTCCCAGAATTCCACCATCTAAATGATCTGGACAGACTCTCAGTTCTACTGTGAGAGAGGGAGGACTGCTGTAGACTGGCAGCACGGTAATGTGAACCCCCTGTCCCACATAACCAATATTTAATTTTTTAATAATTAACAATTAACCTGCTATATGTTTGTATACCACATTGTTACTATCTATGACTTTTTTTTATTATTATTATTATTATTTATTTGTATAAATTGTGATTGTACATTTTATGTAAACATGCTTTGGCAACGTTGTATTGTATGCAGTCATGCCAATAAAGCCTTTGAATTGAATTGAATTTAATTGAAAGATATAGAAGATAGCGAGAGAGAAAGAGGGGAAATGATGACAGAATAAGAGAGGGTGAGACAGCAACAACAGGAAAAAATGGATTACATGACATGGGAGAAAGAGAGATATGGGGAAAAGAGAAAGAGTAGGAAGAAAGAGAGACAGTAGGGAAGAAAGAGAGAGAGTAGGGAAGAAAGGATGGATCTAAGGAGAGGAGAGGGGGAGAGGAGTAGAGGAGAAGGGGGACGAGGAGAAGGGGGACGAGGAGATGGGGGACGAGAAGATGGTCTTCAGCTTTTCAGCCCCTCTGCTGAAGTGACCAGCTTCACAAAACTACTCAAAACTACAAAACTACTCCAAAACTGTGTGTGTGAGTGTGTGTGTGTGTGTGTGTGTGTGTGTGTGTGTCTGTGTGTGTGTGTGTGTGTGTGTGTGTGTGTGTGTGTGTGTGTGTGCGTTGACCTCTAGGTCTGTGTGTAAATGGCTGCAACACATTATTACCATCAGTTTTTAGAGTTGGAGTAGGAGCATCTCAGCCAAATGTGGTTTTGCATCAAACATGACGGAGCTGTGTGTGTGTGTGTGTGTGTGTGTGTGTGTGTGTGTGTGTGTGTGTGTGTGTGTGGTATGAAGCATGACCTTGTTGAGGATGTTTGGTTTATGCGCAGGAGAAACGGATGGTGGTGACAGATCAAAACATCAATATGAGCAGCGGCAGAAGTGTGTGTGTTTAGGGGGGTGTGGGCGTAAAACATGCACACACACATCCACTGTAGATGAGCTGCTGTAATCAATCACCACGTCTCCCACACACCACTACCTACAAATGTGTGTTCACACACACACACACACACACACACACACACACACACACACACACACACACACACACACACACACACACACACACACACACACACACACACACACACATTGATGTGTTGACAGACATGCCCTCAGGCACGTGCATATAT
>NC_137921.1:35608755-35618755 GCF_963457725.1 Sprattus sprattus | reverse complement strand
GAGACAGAACCAGAGACAGAGACAGAGACAGAGGCAGAGGCAGAGGCAGAGACAGAGACAGAAGTAGAGACAGAGACAGAAGTACAGACAGAGGTAGAGAGACAGAGACAGAGACAGAGGTAGAGACAGAGACAGAGAGACAGAGACAGAGAGAGAGACAGAGGTGGAGCCGGATCAGAAGCTGGAGGTGCTTCTGTCTCTAGGGGGCTATGGGGTTCTGTGGGAGGCCAAGATATGTGTGTGTGTGTGTGTGTGTGTGTCGGTGTGTGAGAGATTGAGAGAGAGGAAGTTAGAGAGTGTTTGTGTGTGTGTGTTTGTGTGTGCCCCACGCTGAGGCTTGCCAGGATGCCAGGCTGGCACACGCTGGCACTCATGATAGGGTGTGTGAACACCTGTTCCAGAAAAACGCCTCATAGCAAACAAGAAAGCAGAAACAACCAAACAGGTAAATAAACATGCTGTGAGGGACGCTTAAAGACAACCAGAAACCAGATAGCAGTAACACACACACCCAAACTCTCTCACACACACACACACACACACACACACACACACACACACACACACACACACACACACACAAACTCACACACACAAACACCCACACACACACAAACACCCAAACTCACACACACACACACAAACTCAAACACACTTTCTTACTCACTCCCTCTCTCTCTCACACACACACACACACAAACACCCAAACTCACACACACACACACAAACTCAAACTCATGAAAAAAAACACCCTCCTGAACAGACTCTCATTAAACATTCTGGCAAACCCGCATATGTACAAACATCCTTACAAGTAAGTGTTAAGCCAACACTTCAAACATATGGACACACACAACCACACACACACACACCTGATGAGCAGAAAGAAAACACACACCTTTCCTCCTTCTCAGGTTTCTGAGTGCCAGTGGGTGTTTGGCAGAGGAGGGGGGGGGGGGGGGGTGGGTTGGTGGGCAGATAACTGAGAATGATAATGATGCCATGCACTCTGGGGCTAAGTGTATCACTCACACACAAACACACGCACACACACGTAGACACACACATAAACACACACACACACACACACACACGCACACAGCCTCTTGCCAGGCTTCTTGCAGCCCTTTCTGCTTCATCATTTTTAACACCATTAGCAAAGTGGAGGGTAATAGAGTTAGAGCCAGAGGCAGCGGGGTCATCTCTGAGAGATAGGGTGTCAGATGCACGCAAATACCCTTCTCACCTCCACCATCCCTCCATCTCTCTCTCTCTCCTCCATCATCCCTCCATCTCTCTCTCTCTCTCTTCTTATTTCACTCCACCATCCCTCCCTCTCTCTCTCTATCTCTCCTCCACTCCCTCTCTCTCTCCTCCACCATCCCTCCATTTCTTTCTCTCTTCTTATCTCACTCCTCCACTCCCTCTCTCTCTCTCTCCTCCACCATCCCTCCATCTCTCTCTCTCTTCTTATCTCACTCCTCCACTCCCTCTCTCTCTCCTCCACCATCCATCCATCTCTCTCTCTCTCCTCCACCATCCCTCCATCTCTCTCTCTCTTCTTATCTCACTCCTCCACTCCCTCTCTCTCTCCTCCACCATCCATCCATCTCTCTCTCTCTCCTCCACCATCCATCCATCTCTCTCTCTCTCCTCCACCATCCCTCCATCTCTCTCTCTCTTCTTATCTCACTCCTCCACTCCCTCTCTCTCCCTCTCCTCCACCATCCCTCAATCTCTCCTCAACCTTCCCTCCCTCTCTCTCTCCTCCACCATCCCTCCATCTCTCTCCATCTCTCTTCTTTTCTCACTCCTCCGCTCCCTCTCTCCATCCCTCCATCTTTCTCTCTCTCTCAATTTCAAAGAAGCTTTATTAGCATGAATGTTTTCCAACACTATTGCCAAAGCATACACATACATACATATTATATACACATACATAAAGATAAAAATAGTTGAATAAAAATAATAATAATCAACAAATCAACAAAATAATATACATAGACTAGGGTTGGATGTCTGATCTTTGTCACCTATATGCCTTCTCTCAGCTTGTGGCACCCATACACAAACTGTGCTGCGATCTGCACTGTCCGTTCTACCTCTCTCCTCTTATCTCACTCCTCCGCTCCCTCTCTCCTCACGCTCCCCTTACCCACGATGCCGTTTACTGCCTGGGCTTTCTTTCTGTTTGTTTTCAAACTTATGAAGACACACACACACACATCCATACACACACACGCAAATACACCTGGTACACACGTCATGCACACACACCGGACACACCCGGTACACAAGTCATGCACACACACACGAACAAACCCGGTACACACGTCATACACACGTCATGCACACACACCTGGTACACAAATGATGCACATGATCCCTTCCCTTCACTGGCTTTCATTAATACTGTTTTCAGCTAGAAAAAATCTGAGTCAGTTTCAGCTGCTTTATCTGTGTGTGTGTGTGTGTGTTTGTGTGTGTGTTGAGTGCTTTGTTGTGCATCGTATCCACGTTAGCTCAGCTTGAAAACCCTCCAGAAAAACAAGACCAAAATGCGTCAGAGGTAAAAATAAAAGAAAATAGAAGCACATGCATGTGGGAGGAAGAACACACACTTTTGGTCGCGATGTCCTTACATGGACAGGCCATGACACAAACACACACACACACACTTGTGACGGTACAGCATGACTCATGACCCTCCCGGATGAAAACGTGTGTGTGTGTGCGTGTGTGTGTGTGTGTGTGTGTGTGTGTGTGTTTGTGTGTGTGTGTGTGAGTGTGAGTGAGAGTGTGTGTGTGTGTGTGAGTGAGAGTGTGTGTGTGTGTGTGTGTGTGTCAATCACTATACAGGTACACAGAAAGAAGAGTGTGTGATTCCTTACACCTGGTGATTTTTCTCTGTGTGTGTTTTGTGTGCGATCATGTTTGTGTGTGTATGCGTGTGTGTGCGTGTTTTCTTTAACAGATCCATGTGTGATGGGGTGTGTTTCTGTCAATGTCTGTTCCTGCTCTGATGTATGGTGTAATCTGTGATGAAGGTGATGACGAAGATGAAGGTATTGATTAGATCTGTGCTCTCAGATGAAGGTATTGATTAGAAATATATTTCACCCAAGTACGGACATTTGTGTGCGGTAAGTCAGTTTGTTACACATGTCATATATATGCTAAGATCCCATCCCCCCCAACACACACACACACACACACACACCTGGGAGGGAGGGTTTCACTTTGATCAATTGCCATCTCCATGTTCACAGAAACCATCGACGGCAGCGGGGTGATAACGGTTCTGGTGTCGAGTTGCGCTCAGTTGAAAATTCACATTATCTCACATTATCTCTGGGAGATTTCAAGTGGCAGGGGAAACGGGAGCTTAACAAGACAGATGAGACGCAGCTGAGATAAGGCTTTCATGGCAGGGCCAGGACATTTCACCGTCCAACACACCGTCAAGGAGTCATTTTCCTCCTCACAACTCAGATTGTCTCATAACATGCAGAGAGAGGGGGGGGGGGGGGGGGGATAGAGAGAGAGCGGAGAGAGAGGGGGAGACAGAAAGAGAAGAAGAGAGAGGGAGAGAAAGCGAGAAAGAGAGGGGAAAATAAGAGAGAGAGAGGGAGAGAGAGAGAAAGGGAGAGAAAGAGAGGCAGGGAGAGAGGTAGGGAGAGAGAAAGAGGCAGTGAGAGAGGGAGGGAGGGAGAGAGAGAGAGATAGAATAAATGCCTGAGGCGAAGAGAGAGAGGGGGCAGTAATACAGAGGGAGGAAAGAGAGAGAGAGAGGTAGAGAGAAGAGGGGTAAAAGTAGAGTCTTGTATTATCAGTGTGCCAAGCCTCTCCTTTGGGGTAGGGGTGCACAGGAAGGTAAACAAAGATGGCAGATAGCACTGAAGCTCTTTCAACTCTCGACAATCCACACACACACACACACACACGCACAAACACACACACACACACACACACACACACACACACACACACACACACACACACTCACACACACACACACTCTCACACACACACACTCTCACACACACACACACACACACACACACACACACACACACACACACACACCCCCCAGCGGAGCGAAGCCAGGCCACTCACTGTGCCAGAGAAGCTCTGCTGATGGAGGATAAAGACCACCACTGTTCTTAGACACCACTCTCTGTCCCACTCTCTCTTTCATTCCTCTCTCTTTTTCACTCCTTCTTTTTGCCTCCTGTCCACTGTATTGCCCACTCTTCTCCTTTATTCTCTATCTCTTTTTTCACTCCTCCCCCTTTCTCCTTCTGTCTCTCTCTTCCGAATTCTCTGTCTTTATCTCTACCTCTCTGCTTCTCCCTCTCTCTCACCTGTTCTCTCCCTCCCCCTCTCCCTCTCTCTCTCCTGATCTCTCCCTCTCTCTCACCTGTTCTCACCCTACCCCTCTCCCTCTCTCTCATCTGATCTCTCCCTCTCTCTCACCTGTTCTCTCCCTGCCCCTCTCCCTCACCTGATCTCTCCCTCTCCCTCTCTCTCACCTGTTCTCTATCTCTCCCTCCCTCCCTCTCTCTCATTTGTTTTCTATCTCTCCCTCTCTCTCACCTGTTTTCTCTCTCCCTCTCCCTCTCTCTCTCCATCTTTCTCTATCTATCCCTCTCTCTCCCTCACCTGTTCTGTATCTTTCCCTCTCTCCATCTTTCTCTCTCTCGCTCCTTCTGTCCGGTGTGTCACTCAGGCAAGGCTGCGATCAGGCTCCGCCTCTGCTGGGTGTCAGGTGGTCGCCTGGCGGCCGGGTCAGCGGTGGTGGCGTGTCTTGCCCCGCCCTCTCCAATCCCCCCCCTCTGCTCCCGTAAGGGGATCCGTGTCGGGACAAGCGCGGGACAAAGCCGGCTGTGTTGTCCTATGCCGCTCCCAGGCAGTACACCCAGATGGCAGATAAAAGAGACAAGCAGGGAGACAAAGCTATCTGCTGCCCGCATCAGCCGCTGGGGGGGGGGGGGGGGGGGGGGGGGGGGGGGGGGGGGGGTGAGCAGAGGAAACTGATCCTGTGGAGGCCACAGGAACGCTGCATCTCAGCCGCACACAAGCCCATAGGATGAACACGGCCCCCCCAGGAGGATGGGAAACTAGAGCCACTGCCAGCACCAGTTTCCCAGGCTACACCCCCCCCTCCCCCTCGCACACACACGCAAAGTACAAACATACGCACACAAACACACACACACTCACATACAAACACTCGCTAACACACACACACGCATAGTGCACACATCACTTACACACACACACACCAGATCTTACCAACCCTCCTCCCCTGTATGGTGGTTAGGTAGTGTCTGGGCCTCTGTTTGTGCAGTGAGGAGAAGAAGGTTAAAAGATGCTCTCACACACACACACACACACACACACACACACACACACACACACACACACACAGGAGATAAAGGCAGACTGATTGAGAGGCCTCCAGTTTGATGCAGTTTTTAGCAGGATTGCAGTTTCAGAGCGAGTGTGAATGTGCGTGTGTGTGCATGAGTGTTTGAGAGAGTGTGTATGTGTGTTTCAGTGTGTGTGTGTGGGTGTGTGGGTGCGTGCTTCGTGTTCAGGTTTGTGATTTGTGGGGAGCATCTCTTCCTTCCTACGCATTGTATAATCCAAGTCAATGATCGCTAAAGGTTTGCTCAGAGGGGCTCCAAGTAGCATAAATGTAGCTTTAGCCTCTTATCAATTATGGAGGTGGACAGGTGCATTATGGGTCTGGCTCTAACACACTGTTTGTTTTGAGCCATTATGGGCTTTGCAGTGGATTCATCGACAGCTTTTAGCTGTGTTTCAATAGACTGCTCTCCATGCCCTCAGACGCTGTGTGTGTGTGTGTGTGTGTGTGTGTGTGTGTGTGTGTTGTTTGTGAGTGTGTCTGACTGGAATTTATGAGTGTGTGTGAGTGTGTCTGACTGGAATAGTGTGTGTGTGTGTGTGTGTGTGTGTGCAAGTGTGTCTGATTGGAATAGTGTGTGTGCAAGAGAGGAGAGAGAGACAGGTAGAGGGATAGTGTGTGTGACAGAGAGCCAGAGTATATGTGTGTAAAAGAGATAAAGTATGTGTGAGCATGTGTGTGTTAGAAAGACAGAGGGCCCTATCTTGCCGATCAGAAACGCAAGTAGGACGGCGCCAAGCGCAAGTAGCTGTGTGGGCGGCTCTATGGCGCAGTTGCTATTTTAACGGCGGAAAAAACACACTTGCGTCCAGCGCAAGTGTCAAAAGGGTTGGTCCAAAGGAGGTTACTCAGCCATAGGTGTGGTTTGGGCGTAATATGCAATAAACCAATCGGAGCGTCATTTCACATTCCCTTTAAGGGCCCTATCTTGCCGATCAGAAACGCAAGTAGGACGGCGCCAAGCGCAAGTAGCTGTGTGGGCGGCTCTATGGCGCAGTTGCTATTTTAACGGCGGAAAAAACACACTTGCGTCCAGCGCAAGTGTCAAAAGGGTTGGTCCAAAGGAGGTTACTCAGCCATAGGTGTGGTTTGGGCGTAATATGCAATAAACATTTCACATTCCCTTTAAGAGCGAGAAGCGCATAGTCCATAGCGGCTTGTTATTTTGATGGCGGAATTACCTGGTGGAAGACCGGAGAAGTTCACAGCCGAGGAGACCGACGTGAGATTTACACCAATTTTTTGGCAAGCCATATATAATTACAAGGAAAATAAAGTATTTACCACTTGAGGAAATCATTGTGAAATCCATATCCAAGATATTTTAAAAATAAGCATACATGTAGCCTACACATTGACCCAAATGATTCAGGTTAATTGAAGCTGCGTGACATTTGATTTATTGTATGGCTTTGTAAAAAGCTGGGAGATAGATATATATGGGGATGCGAGAAACCCTCCAAAAGTAAGCAAAGTCAAGCAAGCATGTCAAGATATTGCCGTGATTGTTTCTGCAACGGGGCACCCGAAAACGTTGCCGAAAACGCTATAATGACGTCCGGAGACGTGGGACATCCAAGCTGGAACACACGTTCTCGTGCCTTCACGGGAGGTGGATCTGCCTCGACCCAGGATCTGACGGCAGCAGAGGACATCGCCACGTCTACCCTCACGCCTGAGAGCGTGCAGGGATTTGGGGGCATGGAAATCGGCACCAGCTGACCAAACCCAAGGTACATAAATAAAGTCCACATACACAGAGATGAGTTTACAAGATTTATAATAATACTGGCATTAAATAAATGCAACAAAGCCATACAATAAATCAAATGTCACGCAGCTTCAATTAACCTGAATCATTTGGGTCAATTGTGTACGCTAGATGTATGCCTAGTTTTTAAATGTCTTGGATACGGATATCACAATGATTTCCTCATGTGGTAAATACTTTATTTTCCTTGTAATTATATATGGCTTGCCAAACAATTGGTGTAAATCTCTCGTGAAGACGACAGAAGTAAAGTGTAGCCTACAGGTCCTATACTGTGCGGGCAAGCACATGCGCCCTTAAAATAGCGTTCTGAATACGCGTTACAGACTTTAGACATTGCGCCTCACATTAGACCAGCTTTTTTTTGGTCAATGGCGCACGGCGCACGGCGTTGTTTTGAAACTGCAAAATACCACTTGCACCAGAGAAACGCCTTCTCTGTTCCGCCCCCGCCCATGTCGACGCAAGTTCATTTCGAAGCGCGCCTCTGGAGGGAAAATCGCGCTGTGCGCCGGGTGCAAGATAGGAATGATACATGCGTCGGTGACAATGTCAATTGCGCTGGGTGCAAGATAGGGCCCAGAGTGTGTGTGTTTGATTCTGATACAGAAACTGTGTGTGAGCATAATAAGTGATGAGAGGAGAGGGGGCTGAGTGATGGTGTGTGTGGAGTGTGTGCGTGAGCGTGGAGTGTGTGTGTGTGTGTGTGGAGGGGGTGATGGTGTATTTTTCATGAGCACAACGATGCTCAATGATGCTGTGCTACTCTCAAGTGGGAGGGGCCATATCTGCTCTCAGGTAGCCAATCAGGCAGTTGTTCTCAGTGTGAGGAGCCATACATGCTCTTAGGTAGCCAATCAGGCAGTTGTTCTCAGTGTGAGGAGCCATACATGCTCTCAGGTAGCCAATCAGGCAGTTGTTCTCAGTGCGAGGAGCCATACATGGTCTCAGGTACAGGAGCCAATCAGAAAGCAGTGAAGGCTTACAGCGTTACAGCGTTTAGCACACATCTGAGCCGGCCTGACATCCCCCAGAGCACTTCATAACACACACGGACACACTCACACACAATCTAAGTCACACACACATCTCCACACACACACACACACACAAACACACACACCTGTCAAAGGAACACTGCAGTCTGCTAGCTTAGCTATCCATCTTACTGTCATACCACTCCTCTTTTGCACCCATGACACACACACTGTCTCTCTTTCTGTCTCTCACAAACACACACACACACATCATGAGCCAAAGATTATCAAAGGTGTGTCAGGGATCAAAGAGGCACTCCTGCCTCAGTGAGCAGCACTGACAGGGGAGGAGTGGGGGAGGTGTGTGTGTGTGTGTGTTAGGGATGGAGTGTGTGTGTGTGTGTGTGTGTGTGTTAGGGATGGAGTGTGTGTGGTGTAGGTATATCTGAGTATGTGTTCATCGGTGAGTTCATGCATGTATGTATGTGCTTGACAGGTGTGCATGAAATTCTGTGTGTGTGTGTGTGTGTGTGTGTGTGTGTGTGTGTGCGTGCGTCTGCATGTGTTTGTGTGTGTGTGTGTGTGTGTGTGTGTGTGTGTGTGTGTGTGTGTGTGTGTGTGTGTGTGTGTGTGTGTGTGTGTGTGTGTGTGTATGCGTCTGTGTTCATATTTCATGTATGGGCTAGAAGAAATGTTTGCAGGAAGATCAATGAAAATGGATTATTGGAGCAGTACATTTTAGGGCTGTAACGATACACCTACCTCACGATTCGATTCGTATCACGATTCTTGACCCACGGTTCGATACACCCCACGATATTATTATTTTTTTTTTTTTACCTCGCAATTTTTAAAATATATTTTCTAATTCACATTAGAATAAGTATCAGGGGTGCAAACACAACCATGGTCAAAAAGGAGTGAGGTAGCGCGGCGCTGGGGCGCGGTTACAGGCATCAATCCCCCCCGCCCCCCCACGGGTTCCCACACCTTTTTCATGAACAAATTCAAGCACTTTTCAAGCACAGGGGTGTGATTGGTAAAGGACAAAAAAACAGGAAAATATACGGCGCACCTACAGGTACCATGACGCGGCGAAGCCACCAGCCCCCCCACCTCTTTATACACACACACACACACCGGACTGACATTATTTAAAAACATTTAACCACTTAGTCTTCAGGCAATTTTTTGCCATTATTGAGGTTTTTGTCCTGCGCCTACTCTAGAGAGCACAATATCTGATCAAAAAAAGCATGAAAGATGAAGGCTCCAGCTTATTTTTTGTAATGATTATGTCCATGCGCTTTGGTCACAGTCCGTTTGGAGACTCCAAAAAATACCTTTGGTTACCCAAAATGTATACTGTAATCAAAAGGTTTACTAAACATGAACCCAAACTGGTAGAAGCATAACCTTGGTCTCAAATGAAAGTTTACCCCCTGGACCGTCTTGTGAATTATTTAGACACACTTATTTAGGCTTACAGTATATGAACAATTGTCATCAAATGGCAATAATAATCAATTGTATTATTATTTATTTGTGGTTATTAGCTGTAATAACAACTAATACAATCTTATTAAAGGTAAAAAAAAATTAAACAACTATTAACAATCGTTTTTTTATCTTTCTTTTTTTAATAATAATACCACATTATATTTATGGATTTTTGTGTTACCTTTAACCATGTACGTAGCATAGTAGGCCTACAGGAACAGATTAGACTAGTTAGCTAGCTTGCAAGCAAGCCTTTGTAGCCAACGCACTATCAGAGATAGCTAACGTTAGCTAACATTAAACTAGCTTAACCGAACTAAA
>NC_137921.1:35583755-35586255 GCF_963457725.1 Sprattus sprattus | reverse complement strand
AGGGTGCATGGATGTGCTGGGTGTGTGTTTGCCTGTGTATAATGCTTGACTGTGTGGGGTGTAAGTCTGATGTCTAAGAGCAGTCTGTGTGTGTGTGTTTGTGTGTGTGTGTGTGTGTGTGTGTTTATGTGTTTGTGTTTAAGGTGGAAAGGTTGAGATCAAGCTGTATGGCATTTCCTGTCCCCTTCACCACTTAATCTCGATACTGCATGTATATTTGTGTGTGTGTGTGTGTGTGTGTGTGTGTGAGTGTCTGAATGAAAAGTCCAGTACGGCTGATTTGTGTGGGGAGCGGGCGTGCTAATAATACCTCCTGTGGAATTAGTGCGGATCAATGCTCGGCGGTGGCGTGTCGGGTTTCGGTCAGACGAGCTCTCGAGCGGCAGATGGCTCGCCGTTTATCACTTCACACACACATACACACACACACACACACACACACACGCCGTTTATCACTTCAATTAACTCCAAGGCCCAGCAGCCCAGCGGACCGACGGCACACGGACGATCATCAAAGCTCACACTGCACGTGTGTGTTTGTGTGTGTGTGTCTGTGTGGGACTATGTGTTTTAGCAGCTCCACTCGAGGGCTTGCCCTGGACAAGTGTGTTACGAGTGTGTGTTATGAGTGTGTGTTACGAGTTTGTGTTACGAGTGTGCGTTACGATTGTGTGTTATGAGTGTGCGTTATGAGTGTGTGTTATGAGTGTGCGTTATGAGTGTGTGTTATGAGTGTGTGTTATGAGTGTGTGTGTGTGTGTGTTATGAGTTTGTGTTACGAGTGTGTGTTATGAGTTTGTGTTACGAGTGTGTATTATGAGTGTGTGTGTGTGTTACGAGTGTGTGTTATGAGTGTGTGTTACGAGTGTGTGTTATGAGTGTGCGTTACGAGTGTGTGTTATGAGTGTGCGTTATGAGTGTGTGTTATGAGTGTGCGTTACGAGTGTGCGTTACTAGTGTGCGTTACTAGTGTGCGTTACGAGTGTACGTTATGAGTGTGTGTTATGAGTGTGCGTTATGAGTGTTTGTTATGAGTGTGCGTTATGAGTGTGTGTTATGAGCTCCGCTATTAGTGATCTAGAGACAGATGTGATTCACCTTGATCTCCTCTCACTATTAGTGATCTAGAGAGATATGTGAATCACTCTGATCTCCTCTCACTCCAGTCACTGTGCAGCTGGTAAGACACTTGTTGGTTTGCTGGAATAGTATGGAAAATAAAATCACACAGGGATAATTTTGCTCTTTATCCCCATGTTATCTAAAGGGGTGCCATGCACAATACTCAAACCATTCAAACCAAACACACACACACACACACACACACACACACACACACACACACACACTCAAACCTGTCAAACTCAAACTGTTCTGCACAAACACACACACACACACACATACAAGTACATATTTGTCTTCCTACTCTCTAACTACCTCCAACTCTGTCACCCTCTCCTCCAACAACTGGAGAGCTGCCAAGCATTTATTCAACATTTGCGATTCAGACTGTCACCAAATTAAATTTGGCCTGTTTCCTCCGTGCTGAAGGAGGGAGTTGAGTATTCAACGCCATAATCACTCTTTGTGAGCCTTCCAGATTGCTCTCTGCACACCTGTCATCCTAGTGTATGTGTGTGTGATGGACAATCATCCATGTGTGTGTGTGTGATGGGCAATCATCCCCAGAGCTGGCCTCAGTCGAACCCCTTTCCTCTCCGGTCCTAATGTAAGTGACTTTCACATTAAGTTAGTCCATCGGTCCCTGCGCTTTGTGAGTGTGTGTGTGTGTGTGTGTTTGTGTGTGTGTGTTTGTGAGAGTGTGTGTGTGTGTGTGTGTGTGTGTGTGTGTGTGTGTGTGTGTGTGTGTGTGTGACCTCTACATGGACATAGCCTTCCTTGACAAACTGACCAAATACCAGCCCATTGTTGCTAAAATAAGAGACCTAGGCTATACATGCAAGCTGGTAGTTTTGATATTTGGAAGTCTGGGGCATGTCCATAAGCTTTCGGTCAGTGGGCTACGACTGGCAGGACTTAGTAAGAGGCAATCCAAACAACTAGTCAAGTTCTGCTCTGTATCAGCTGTTATAGGTAGTCTTGCTGTTTGGCGTAGGAGATGTTTCTTGTACCCATGAGTCACTAGCTGTATTTAACCTCTGAGAAATGTTTGAATCCTTTCTGTAAAGAATATGATTGGTGGATTCAATAAATAATTTAAATGTGTGTGTGTGTGTGTGTGTGTGTGTGAGGGGGCTTTGAAAACTCCAGCCTGCTGGATGGCACTGAGGCTCCATGGCTGAGGGAGAAGCACACACACACACACACACACACACACACACACACACACACACACACACTCTCAATGGGCCTCCTTTGGGCCTCCTATGGGCCCCAGTCGCACCACCATGCTGGCTCCAGGGCGGCTCCTATGGGCCCCAGTCGCACCACCATGCTGGCTCCAGGGCGGCTCCTATGGGCCCCAGTCGCACCACCATGC
>NC_137921.1:35576255-35578755 GCF_963457725.1 Sprattus sprattus | reverse complement strand
TTTGGCACCATAGAAACACGGATCCAGGAGGAGATGCTGTCTCCACGACTACAGAGCCCTGCTTCCATGGGAACTGTGGGGTTGAGAGGGGGGAGTATACACCAGTTATGACACACACTGTTTCTGCACAGTGTGTCTTTTCAGGGATGTTTAGGGATGGATTTAGGATTTGTGAAAGTAGAAGAAAAAAAGGAGAGGAGGCAGAGTCAGTTTTTTAGTTTGTGTTTGTGTGTGTGTGTGTGTGTGTGTGTGTGTGTGTGTGTGTGTGTGTGTGTGTGTGTGTGTGTGTGTGTGTGTGTGTGTGTGTGTGTGTATGCGTCCATTGATGTGTTTGTGTGCATGTGTGCATGTGTGTGTATGTGTGCGTGTGTGAGCGCTTATGTGTGTGTGTGTGTGTGTGTGTGTGTGTGTGTGTGTGTGTGTGTAAAGAGAGTGTGGCGACCATGTGGATAGGGGGGGGGGGGGGGGGGGGGGGGGGGTTGTGTCATTTTCTATGCAATGCTCTCACAGCAACCACACTGCTTTGAATGTATATTTCATTCATTCAGATCCCCTGCAGTCACCCAAACTTGCTCTGTGTTCTTCAGAAGGCCTTCAGGTGGGACGTGTTCAACGGGCCTGAAGCTGCTTCTGTTCTGTGCTGCGTTCAATGACTCCTGAGTTTATCAACACCTGGCAGGGGGGCCTTTTAAGAACCATAGTGTGGCAAGGGGCGTTGATTTAACCAATGGGAATGCTGTGTTGTGGCGGGGGCAGGGTATTAACCAATAGGAGTGCTAATGTAAGACAGGCGCTTACTTTAACTCTGTGTCCTGTAGAAGGGCAATGGAGAAGGCAGGGACGAGATAACACAACAACAACAACAACAACAACACAAACACCAGCCCTCCCCTGACAACCACCCAGCACCCAAAGCACCCTGCACTTCTTCCACGCCCTTCTGCAGTCTCCATCTTACGAACACTGAACCAAATGAACACTGAATATGATCACTTTACAGGGCCAGCACCCAATCACAGCGGCCCTCACACCACCATCACAGTGTCAACGCCCACACACACACACACACGCCCACACACACACACACACACACACACACACACACACACAAACACACACACACACAGACACACACACGCACACACAAACACAGACCTAGGTGGGATCATATTATCAGATCAATAGTGTAGTGTGGTGTTTGACAGTGTGAGGCCAGTGTGTGTAAGATATTTAGATGCTTATATTCAAAGTGACAGTCAAGACAGACAACCAGCAGCGCTAAGGAGGAGAAGTGGTGCATCACCAGAATTAGTGTATCAATACTGCATGTGAATGAACACTCACAGTACACATAACTCAGACCTGCGCACGGCACAGAATGACAGTGTGATAGAATGACAGTGACACAATGACAGTGACAAAATGCCAGGGACAACAACAGTGACAATGACAGGGACAATGACAGGGACAAATAGCTTTTGGAAGACAGGAGAAAGAAACGGATGCAGAGGAACTATGCCTTGGAGCAGAGGCAGACCTCTGTAGATCCTTCCACTCCATACTCTCAACCTATATGTGATTAAACATGCCTTGACATACGTATGTTCTCCTTTCTCTACCTCTGAATCTTGTAGAAGCCTGTGTGCTCAGCTCACCAGCTCAACACACACACACACACACACACACACACACACACACACACACACACACACACACACACATGCTCTGGAGGTGTCAGGCCTGGGGGCTCTCTAAAGTGACTTGAGGCAATGGCCACTGAGTATGGCACTATATAAATCCATACAAATGAGTTTGTGATGAAGTCGGACACGGATGAGGTCCATGTGTGATCAATCAGAATCTCTCTTGTCCTCCTCCTCCTCCTCATTCTCTATCCCCCCCCCTCCCCCTCCCACCTCATAGGCTCACACCATACAATGGCGTCACACTGCCAACACCCAGGGGCCTCATAAGGGAAATGTGTTCAAATGAACGCCATACACACTATAACACACTAACACACACACACACACACACACACACACACACACACTCACACTTCCTCACAATTCCCTAAAGCAACTCCCCCCCCCCCCTACACCTCTGCCTCTTTCCTCTCTCCCAGGGCTCATTGTTTAGAGATCCGCCAACAGACAGGGTTACACTGTTACAACAACACAAATGGATACATCACAGTAATTAGTGCTGTCTCCCCCGGTACTCAGAGTAGGCCTGTCTCCGGTGTGTGTGTGTGTGTGTGTGTGTGTGTGTGTGTGTGTGTGTGTGTGTGTGTGTGTGTGTGTGTGTGTGTGTGTGTGTGTGAGTGTGAGTACCTATCTTCCAAGTGCATGTAAACAAACCAAATCAGACCAGTGTGTGCTATGCTTCTGGGACACGCATGAGACATGCATGTGAAAGTATTGGATACATAATGACAGGTAGCTGCATCTGCATTTGTTATTGTACTGTGGAGAAACACACACACACACACACAGCCCAC
>NC_137921.1:35546255-35548755 GCF_963457725.1 Sprattus sprattus | reverse complement strand
CTCTCTAGTTCTCTCTGTTTCTCTCCCTCTCCCTCTAGTTCTCTCTCTGTTTCCCTCTCCCTCTGTATCTCTCTCTCTCTAGTTCTCTCTGTTTCTCTCCCTCTCCCTCTAGTTCTCTCTCTGTTTCCCTCTCCCTCTGTATCTCTCTCTCTCTAGTTCTCTTTGTTTCTCTCCCTCTCCCTCTGTATCTCTCTCTCTCTAGTTCTCTCTCTGTTTCCCTCTCCCTCTGTTCCACTCTTCCTCTCTCTCTGTTTCTCTCTCTGTTTCCCTCTCCCTCTCGCTCTAGTTCTTTCTCTGTTTCCCTCTCCTTTTTGTTTTTCTCTCTGTTTTTCTCATTCTTCTCTCCTCTCTCTCTCTGAGGACCCCTCTCTAAAGTGAGAGGATATGGGTCAGCATGGCAAACAGACACAAGTAGATTCTCATCACAGGGAGCGTCTCGTCTCGGGCCTTAAAACAGGAAGGAGAGTAGAAGCCTAATTTGCTGTGATGTATTGGGGTCTCCTCAGCTGGGCACAATACCAGCAAAATGAAGGGTTTTAACCCCCACCACACACACTCACACACACACACACACACACACACACACACACACACACACACACACACACACACACACACACACACACACACTCACACAGACACTCACACACACATACATTCACATAAACAGACACACACATTCAACACACACACACACACACATACTCTTGCTCCTTTCTCTCCACACACAACTCAAGGGCTAATCAGATTGGGGGCAATGAAAAGGTTTCCAAAGGACAAGCCCCCGTAATCCTAACCCCCGCCCTCACCCTTAACCCCCCCTCGCTCTCTTGGCCATTCATGTTGGGGGGGTGCAGGGGGGGGGAGAGGAACAGCCAGCGAGGCTTCGCCACTTTCCACACAACCCACGATGACCTCACCACCGGAGGCTTTGTGGCGTTGCCCATGGCGATGGCGGCCAGGGGGTGAGTGGCAGTTGGCTGTGTGAGGAGTGACCCCGGCTTTAAGAGGAACATGCCCCCCTGGCCCCCTCAGGGAACCCCGAGGATGCCACCCAACAGACGCCGGGGCAAGGCATTATGGGTAGCTCCGCTAGGACATCTGCACGTGCCCAGAACAAATGCTGGAGAAGGGGGGCGGGGCCAGACATGGAATGTTCTCCCACTTTCTAAAGATTTGCAGCTGTCCTAGAATTGTTTGTGGTATGTGGAGATGTGTGGTATATCTGGTTGCTGAGTGCTGTGATGTGTGTGGTATCCCTCGTTGTTGGGCAATGTGAGAAAAAAAGAGTTGTATATATGTCTACGGCATGCCTTGATGGGTGTGGTACATTGTGATATTGGTTGCTGTGATGTGTGTGGTAAGTCTTGTCCTGTGCTTGTGTTGGTGTGTGTGTGCTTGTGTTGGGTGTGTGTGTGTGTTTGTGTTAGTGTGTGTGTGCTTGCGTTGTTGTGTGTGTTGGTGTGTGTGTGCTTGTGTTAGTGTGTGTGTGCTTGTGTTGGTGTGTGTGTGTGTGTGTGTGTGTGTGTTTGTGCTTGTGTTAGTGTGTGTGTGCTTGTGTTGGTGTGTGTGTGCTTGTGTTGGTGTGTGTGTATGTGTGTGTGTGTGTGTGTGCTTGTGTTAGTGTTAGTGTGTGTGTGCTTGTGTTGGTGTGTGTGTGCTTGTGTTGTTGTGTGTGTGTGTGCTTGTGTTGGTGTGTGTGTGTGTGTGCTTGTGTTGGTGCTCATCCACGGAAGGGCTCTGGCCTGGGAACGGCAGTGTGTTATTGTAGGCCGCCTCTCGACCGGGTCCCACCGCCGTGCTGTTTGCTCAACACAGAGACCTACCGAGGCACGGAGGCTCGTCCAAATATGCCAGAAAGACAAAGACAACACTCAACATCACTGCAGAGAAAAAACCTTCCCAAGAAAAACTTCCCATGCCAAACTCTGGAGGCTGTGGGCTGTGCAAAAACACACACACACACACACACACACACACACACACACACACACACACACACACACACTCCCACACACACACACACACACACACACACACACACACACACTGCTCAGTGTTCTACGGACGCAGAATCGCCCCGCATTTCATTTCCATCTCATGAAAACAAGCCCGAGTTGTTCTTGTACGCCACTGCAAACCCACAGCAGTCACTGGGTGCTTAGAGACCATATCTCTCCCTCTCTCTCTCTCTTCCTCTCTCTTCCTCTCTCTTCCTCTCTCTCCGTCTCTCTCTCCCTCTCTCCCTCTCTCTCTCTCCCTCTCTCTTCCTCTGTCGGTCAGACACAGAGGCATGGATAGTGGTGGCTGCTGCTCTAAATATGATGACACCAGGAGCGGTCCGTCAGCAGTTTAGAGTCAGCACCCAGGTGGATCCTGGTCCTCCGCCAGAGACAGAGACAGATCTAGGATCAGACAGGCAGCTTCAAATTCCTCACAACTGGAAATACATAAACCTACACTCACAGAGAAATACATATTGATCCTCCTCTAGCCTACA
>NC_137921.1:35538755-35541255 GCF_963457725.1 Sprattus sprattus | reverse complement strand
TATCCCACTCTCCCTCTCTCGCTCTCCTTCTCTCTCCAGTCCTGTCCTCCAGCCTTCTTCTCTGTGGGAAAAGTGTCCTAATGTCATTAGTGAATTCACTTTAAGGGATTACTGCTGAATAAGAGCCTTGTAATCCCTGCAGACAGACCTCACACACAATCAATTCTCATCGTCATATTTCAGCTTTTCTGTAGGATTACTGTTTTCTCTTCTCCTCTTTTTTATCGCCACACGTATTGCTCCTCTTTCTGGGCTCCTGGGCGGGACTTTCAGAGGACGCTGGCGTCTCATGTCAGAGAGGATCAAGGGAGGCAAGAGGAGAGGTGTGATGAGAGAGGGAGTGTTAGAACACACACACACACACACACATACATCCTGTCTAACACACACATATTTCACAAACACACACACACACACATCCTGTCTCACCCACACATTACACACACACACACATATAGTAGGGCTGAGCAGTATATTGAAAATATCAATATATTATACAAGATATACCAAATACAAGATATCAATCTTATACAAGATATAAGAAATGTCAATAACACAAAGCTAGGCAGTTCTGTGCTCGTGCCCAAATGCTTAAAAAAGCAGTACAATATTTCCCCCCAATATATTCTTCGGCCAAAATCGCAATTGGGGCCTACACAGCTTCTTTCTCAATGAAGAAAACAATAATACATTCATACAACAATATTTTCAACTTTGTTCATCCCCAATGTCAAACACCTTTCTATGCCACTGACAGAACTTCCCTTCACACTTTTTAGCCGTATCACCCATCCCTAATACTCACACTACCCCCCTCCTCCTCCCCCTCCTCCTCCTCCTCCTCTTCCTCCCGCACACACACTCACTCAGAGCCTGAGATGGATGAGGAGCATATGGTGTTACCTGTCATGCCAACAGGATATTACTGACACCCAGCTGGGGAGGGGCATTTATCAGGGAGGGCAGCTTTGCCCCGTTGCACCACGTTCCCAACTTTAGGCCGCATTACACCACGCTACCCAATGTTAGACCGCATAAGACTACGTTACCCAACGTTAGGCCGCGTTAGACCACGTTAGACCACGTTACCCACAGTAGACCGCATTAGACCACGTTACTCAACTTTAGACCGCATTACACCAAGCTACCCAACATTAGACCGCATTAGACCACGCTACTCAACGTTAGAACACATAAGACTACGTTACCCAACGTTAGACCGCATTAGACCACGTTACTCAACGTAAGACCGCATAAGACCACGCTACCCAACGTTAGACCGCATAAGACTACGTTACCCAACGTTAGACCACATAATTACACGTTACCCAACGTTAGATCGCATTAGACCACGCTACTCAACGTTAGACCGCATAAGACTATGTTACCCAACGTTAGACCACGTAGACCACGTTACCCAACGTTAGACCGCATTAGACCACGTCAGTCCATGTTAGCCCATGCTAGCTGGGAAAACCAGCAACCCTTTGAGCAGATCTCTCTGCGCTGCTCGTCTCGCTGCTGCTATTTCAAACACTGCTGGAACCTGCTGGTGTGAGCTCTTGCCCCAGCCCCAAGTCTGTCAATACTTTTTCTTTTAGGAGTGATAAGTGTGACGACTGCGTGCACCAGATTGATTTTGGTTTTGTTAGAGCTCCAGAAAGCCTTTTCTGAAAGTTGGCATGAGAGATAGGGAGAGAGGGAGAGGGAGAGGGAGAGGGAGAGGGAGAGGGAGAGAGGGATTGCTCTGAGCCTGACAGTTAGGGGTTCGTCTGCTGACATCTTGTTAGCGCGGTGCGAAGGGGCTCCCCCTCCATCACTTAAGCTTAGGGAAGCGGCTGCTGCTGCTGCCGCGACCGCACCCAAACCCACGGCAACAGGCTGCTCGGCAACCATCCGGGTGTGCTATTAATAGAGCAGGTTAACTTTCAACACTATCAGTCTCTCCTTTCTGTACCCCTCTCTCTTATTCTCCCACTCCTCTACTCCTCCCCAATCTCCTCTCCTTTACTCCCCTCCTCTCTCCTCTTCTCCCTCACTGTTCTCCACTCATCTCTCCTCCTCTCCTTTCTCTACTCCCCTCCTCTCTCCTCTTCTCCCACTCCTCTACTCCTCTCCACTCTCCTCTTCTCCTCTCCTCTACTCCTCTCCTCTCTCCTCTTCTCCCTCTCTGTTCTCCACTCTTCTCTCCTCCTCTCCTCTCCTCCTCTCCTTTCTTCTCTTCTCCAATCTTCTCTTCTGTTCTCTTTTCTACTTCTTTCCACTCCTGTCCACTTATATGTTCTACAAAACACATTTCAAAAATGTTCAAAAGCAAACGATTAAACTGACACACACACACACACACACACACACACACACACACACACACACACACACACACACACACACACACACACACACACACATCCTTGAGTGGGTGTTCATCACAGCCAAATGCTGTAAATCACAGGCTGTTTGACAAAGTGCAGTCAAACATTGCTGGGATGGTTTTTGAGAG
>NC_137921.1:35528755-35531255 GCF_963457725.1 Sprattus sprattus | reverse complement strand
TGTGTGTGTGTGTGTGTGTGTGTGTGTGTGTGTGTGTGTGTGTGTGTGAGAGAGAGGAGACAGAATACGCAAGCAGCTCAAGGCATCCTGGGAATGCAAGACCTCCTCACGCGCCTGGGCCCAACACACTCAGCAAGACACACACGACCAGTGACACACACCACACGGGACACAGACGACCTCTATGTTCACACACATGCATGCATATGAGTGTGTGTGCGATCACGTGTACATGTGATTCATTCGATATGCAAGAAGACAGATATGTGTACATGCACATAACGCAGACACATGGATTGCCATTGTGAATTCACGTGTGACTATTAAACATGTACTGTCTACATGAATTTTATATGTGTGTGAGCACAGAGTGTGTGTGTGTGAATGTGTATGTCTCTGAGTGTATGTGTGGTGAGTGTGTGTTTGTGTGTGATTGTGATTATGTCTGACTTTGCTCGTTACTCATTACAAGTTGTGTTGAGTGTGTGTTTGTGTGTGTGTGTGTGTGACAGAAGAGAAAATGTGTGTGCATAGAGGAACATGTGCAAGGGTGTGCCTGTTTCTGTGAGAGGACACCTTGTGTTTGTAGAACTGTGCATGTGTAAGTGTGTGTGTGGGAAAGACAAAAAATGTGTGCGCAAAGGTGTGCATGTGTAAGAGCATGCGTGTGTGTGTGTGTGTGTGTGTGTGTGTGTGTGTGAGATTTGGGTGGGGGGGAGGGCACACCAGGGGCCTGCTTCTGTATGCATTGAATAAAAGCCATTTCTCCAGGCCAGCATGATCCCCAGCTCCGCCTACTAACACATCACACACCCTCACCAGAGGACCGGACCCTACAGGGCTCGCTGTGTGTGTGTGTGTGTGTGTGTGTGTGTGTGTGTGTGTGTGTGTGTGTGTGTGTGTGTGTGTGTGTGTGTGTGTGTGAGGACACACAGGAACATTAAATCCCCATCAGGAGAGCATCACTCAGAGCTGTAAATGATGGGGGAGAGCTCATGATGCAAGCCCCGCCTCCCACAGCTCCATCCCCACTCCTGAGGGGGCAGACATGGTGAGGGGACGTCAGATGAAGGACATTCAAAAAGAGCAAAAATCAAACTACGCCTGGGTGCCGTGTGGACACCGGAGTTTAGGGCCTAACTGGACCTTAGCAAGCCCACCGGAGTTTAGGGCCTAACTGGACCTTAGCGAGGACACAGGAGTTTAGGGCCTAACTGGACCTTAGCAAGCACACCGAAGTTTAGGGCCTAACTGGACCTTAGCGAGGACACAGGAGTTTAGGGCCTAACTGGACCTTAGCAAGCACACCGGAGTTTAGGGCCTAACTGGACATTAGCGAGGACACAGGAGTTTAGGGCCTTACTGGACCTTACCAAGGACACAGGAGTTTAGGGCCTTACTGGACCTTACCAAGGACACAGGAGTTTAGGGCCTAACTGGACCTTACCAAGGACACAGGAGTTTAGGGCCTAACTGGACCTTACCAAGGACATCTGAGTTTAGGGCCTAAGTGGACCTTCCAAGGACACAGGAGTTTAGGGCCTAACTGGACCTTAGCAAAGACACAGGAGTTTAGTTGCCTTCTCCTTAATAACACAATGTGTGAATGTGCAGTCTGCAACGCAGTGGGTCTTTGTCAGATGCCAATTAAAAGCAAGCTGTGCCAGAAGGATTTGAGGGCTCTCACGTACACCCACACACAAACTTAATCACACACAAGCATCCTCATACGCAAAGAGAGAACACTCACAACAGCACACACATTTATACACACAGCAATACACATCTATACAAAGATACTCACTGACATGAACTGACACACGCATAGTTGCACGCGTACACACACACACAGTAGCTCACACGTACACACACACATATACACACACAAACAGTAGCACACACTTACACTCACACACACACACACACCACATGCAAAAGCTCAGGATTTGGGTAAGAAAAAGGACACTTTTGACATGCAGAGAGTCACGGCGCAATCTCCCCTCTGGCTCACTTCCTATGATCTTCCCTCTCTCTCTCTCTCTCTCTCTCTCTCTCTCTCTCTCTCTCTCTCACTCACACACACACACATACACACACACACACACACACACACACATTCACACTAATATGATGTAGTCTGCTACTTAAAGCTCCTCCACTCTTGTGAAAATCCATTTCCTTCAGGAATCATGTGATCATGTGCTGTCGCTCATCTTTGGCTGCCAAACGCAGAGGATGCAGGGAGGTGTGTGTGAGTTTGTGTGTGTGTGTGTGTGTGTGTGTGTGTGTGTGTGTGTGTGTGTGTGTGTGTGTGTGTGTGTGTGTGTGTGTGTGTGTGTGTATGTGTGTGTGTATGTGTGTGTGACTATGCACGTGTGTGTGTGTTTTGGAGTCTGTGTGTAAGTGTGTGTAAGTGTATGTGTCAGGGCTGTGTGGGATGAGATCTGGGCCATGTGAATTACTTTGTGATTGTGCCAAATGAGGTTAGCATGCACGGCTC
>NC_137921.1:35516255-35523755 GCF_963457725.1 Sprattus sprattus | reverse complement strand
CCAACACCTTCTGTGCCAAAACAATGCCCACATGGCTCTGGGTACAGAGGAACCTGATGTCCAGCCTGGGCATGGTGGATGGCGCGGTGGAAGGATGCCACGGAGCCTGTCTGTGCACGCAGGCGCCCGTATGGTGGACACACACCCGCCTGAAATGGGATTCTGACAGAATCGGACTGCCAGGAATTGTCTTTATGGAAAACAAAACGATTCCCGCTCCAACCGCATCGGTACTGTTAGAGAGAGAGAGCGGAATGGGTCCACCGGTACGGTTAGAGAGAGAGCTGACTGGGTCCATTTCAGGGAGACAAGTAGAAAAAACTCACTAACCGCCGATGTTCCTCTAGTATTACTAAACATACTGACAAACCACTGAGGCATCTCTTGGCCCTCCCTGACATAAGGATGGTGCTATATGTGGGATGTATATGATCAATTAGCTGCTTTGGATCTTTACCTTTATATAGATCAAAGGATTACTCCAGTCCTTCCAATTTTGTATCGTTTTCTAGTGCTTTGTATGTGCGTGCGTTTGTGTGTGAATGTGTGTGTGTGTGTGTATGTGTGTGTGTGTGTGTGTGTGTGTGTGTGTGTGTGTGTGTGTGTGTGTGTGTGTGTGTGTGTGTGTGTGTGTGTGTTGAAGAAGCACGTGAGAGGAAACTCCATATTAACGCCCTCCATCATAGCAGCCCAGTCAGCGCCTGTTAATAATGCATACTCCTGCATTATTAATACACTCCATCCAATATTACAATAAACACACACACACACAGGCACACACACACACATACTGACGCAAGCTCGAGGATTTAATGAGCTCAGTTGTGCTTTGTATCAGATCTGAGCAAGGGCTGCAGATCAAGACAAGGCAAAGCTTTGAAATTCCTGACAACAATTAAGCTAACAGCAAACATACTTAATAACAACGTCTGATAAATACATTAAACCTAAAGCTCACCTAAGTCATAAACAAACTAAATATCAACGTCTGATCAAAAGATTAAACCTAAAGCTCACCTAAGGTAGGCGGGGATTCAATACATGGATGGTACTAGCGAGCAAGAGCAATTTTACTGCTAGTGTACACTGTACAGTAATGATATAGCCTAGACACTACTGTATTGCGCATACAATAGCTATTCTTATGACCCATCATTCCCGAGCCACCTCGCCTCTCTCTTCCCAGGGTGCACCACTGCGTGCCAAAGGGAGTGAGGAGCTCATTGACCTTCATCTCTTTGTCATTTGGAACTGCCCTCGCTTCAAGACGCAACATCATGTTTTCAGCGGCCATTTGGAGTGGCTCTTCATAAGGGTAGAGTGGGGGTCGGAGGCACAAGGTCATCAGCGTGTGCTTGTGCTGTTGCAGATTACATTACCGGCGTGGATGAACATTTAGATCGTTTGCAGCCCGGTCGCCCGCGTGGCAATCTGGCCCGCCTGGACCCACCGGCTTCATCTGCATTTATGGATCATATTCAGTCACAAACTACATGCACACAATCAAATACACACTTGGGAGGGATCTTTTCAAGACGTTATCGATCTTTTAATCCTAGCAGTGATAGATAGAGAGTGCTGCGTATGGTCCCTGGCCATGTTTTACAATTCAGACGGACCAAAATAGGGGGAGATGTACTTGAAGCCTCCTGCCTCTCGAAGAAACAAAAGCCTGCTAGGATAGGCCCGCCTGATTCGAGGCCAGCAGCTGAAAAACACTCCAACCTGTATGCACATCTTCTCTGGGAGAGGACAGAACTGCACAGCAACCGGACAAACAAAAACGATTTTCATCCACCGGCACAGAGACAGACAAAGAGAGTGAGAGAGTGAGAGATAGAGTGAGAGAAAATAGAGAGAGTTAGAGAGAGAGAGAGAGCGAGAGAGAGAGATAGAGAGAGAGAGGGAGAGAGAGAGAGAGAGAGAGAGAGAGAGAGAGAGAGAGAGGCTTGCCGTCCTGCATGGCAATCACACAGTAATTCAGTGGGTCAGAGCAGGATGTTAGTTGAGTAGCTGACAGTGATCCTGAAGGTGTAGTACAGAGGCTGGATCCTGTCAGACGTTCTCACTCTTCATCACGGGCTCAAGGTTGACCACATATCTGTGATTTTCCTTGCACTGAACCTGTTTAAAGCATTCAGTGCTTATATCAAGACTGCACAAATGAGGGCAACTCTGCTGGAAAATTGGCCCGCAGATCCCCCATAAGCCATTAGGTAGTGATGTGATGTGGCAGGTAGAAGTTGAAGACCTTGCCTGCTTGTTTACTCAGCCAGCTAATGCATATCAAACACACACACACACACACACACACACACACACACACACACACACACACACACACACACACACACACACTTCTCCCCGTTTCTGGAAATGTGCTCAAGACGGGCTCAGCTCCCTTTAATTAAAACGACTGGGAGAGCCTATACACACACACACACACACACACACACACACACACACACACACACACACACACACACACACACACACACACACACACACACACACACACACACACACACACACACACACACACACACACACACACACACACACACACACACACACACACACACACACACACACACATGCCCAAGGATGTTTTAAACTGTTTTACTCTCCGGGTCCACTGAGCAATCGACTTGCTACAAGGCTAGGTCTGAGTTCTAGGGGACCCAACCCTGCAGCAGTAACTGAGTAGGAGGCTGCCATGATGTCGTCAACCTTTCCGACAGCGCTCGGCCCCCATCAGGGGACTACTTGCTTTGCAAATGTGGTGCAGGGCAATCAGCGACTACTACAACTAATCGGATGTTATTTCTCCTTCAAACTTACATGCGGCTGATTACGCCTGAATCCTCAATTACACTTGCTGCAGGTTGGGTCATTCTCTTCCTGTGTTTAGAAATGCAAGGACAGGATTTTTTATCTTTTTGGTTACCATCTGAATTATATTCCTATGAAAAGGCTAAAATGAGATGGGGAAAATATGCAAGGGCTTGTTTTATGATTAGCCCGTAAAAAATGCACACGGATAAGAAAAAAGACATTTACAACTAAAAATGTACCACTAATATATTTCTGTATATTACGACAAATGAAATACTGAAGTCTGCATTCAGCACACAGATGTGGAATCCAGTTTTTCTCCCTCATCTTAGGTCAACAATCCTGAAATTCATACATTTTCATTTAAAGTTAAACTTCACAACTGTACTTAACTGAAGTAACCGTCTACCTGAAATAATTGTGAAATATGAGAAGGGACGTGAGTGCAGGCAAATGGTCTGTGGCAGGTCATTTACTGAATAAAACTTTATAAAACTACCAACATCATCTTAATCGATAATTTACTCAATAAAACTACCAACATCATCTTTATTGATAATTTACTGAATAAAACTTTATAAAACTACCAACATTATCTTTATTGATAATTTACTGAATAAAACTCCATAAAACTACCAACATCATCAATTTACCTCCCAGCTCAAATATTAACCTATAACTTTAATCAGCTTTTCTTGAATTAAACATTTGAAAAACATCACCTGCAAGCAAACTTTGTTTACAGTTTGCCTGCGGGTATCATCTACTGCCCTCTACAGAACCGTAAGGCCAACTTGGACATGGACAACAAGTCACACACACACACACACACACACACACACGTACACGCACACGCACACACACATACACACACACACCCGCATACACATACACACACATACACACACACACACACACACAGACACACACACACGCACACACACACACACACACACACACACACACACACACACACACACACACACACACACACACACACACACACACACACACACACACACACACACACACACACACACACACACACACACACACACACACACAAAGAAACCTCTTCCCTTTCTTTTCATTTGCACTGCGCGAGCGTCTTAGCTGCCGGACCATTTCCATAATCTCCATTAACCACTTCAGATGGTCCCTTTAAGAGTTCCTCCATTTGCATAATCCCATTAACTCTCCGCTTATTGCTCTGCCTTCACTACGCTCCTGTACACCTCCTTCCGTTTGCAGGAGGAGGGAGAGGGAGAGAGGGAGGGACAGAGAAGGAGAGAGAGAGGAGAGAGGGAGAGAGAAAGAGAGAAGAAGGGAGGGACGAGGTGGGTTAGGACCGTTGTGAAAGGGAATCAGAGAGGAGAGTCTTTTGTGAGAAATCATTTGATAAATGGGGGGGGCGACTAAGTATTTATTTTCTACTGATGAGTAAAATAGCGGGGGCTATTAGTGTGTGTGTGTGTGTGTGTGTGTGTGTGTGTGAATGGGGGAAACGGTGGTGCATGTGTGTAGGGGGCTAATAGTGTGTGTGCGTGTGTGTGTGTGTGTGTGTGTGTGTGTGTGTGTGTGTGTGTGTGTGTGTGTGTGTGTGTGTGTGTGTGTGTGTGTGTGAAAATGGGTGACACGGGGTGCGTGTGTGTAGCGGGCTATTTTCAGGTATTCATGTATTAGACCTACTTTTCTACCTCCAGTTAATTATTGGTGTGTGTTATGAGTGTGTGTGTGTTATTAGTGTGTGTGTGTGTGTGTGTGTGTGTTATGAGTGTGTGTTATGAGTTTGCCTTCTTGCATGGGCTCCCTGGCTGGTGGTAGCTAGGAGACCGCTCTCAAACAGCATCCTGAAATATAGGTCAGGCCGAACACCCACAAAACCAAAAAGACAGATTTACCGAACGGAATGCTGCCACTGCAGCATAGGATACTAATTTCATATAATGAAAATATTCCCACAGAAACGCCGCTGACCGCACACACACACACACACACACACACACACACACACACACACACACACACACACACACACACACACACACAAACACCAAAGCACTCAGTGCAATCCCCATATTTATATCCCAGTGCATCTTCAATAGTTTTTCTTAAGATTAGGGATTCCCAGTAAAACAGGAACACGAACACAACACAACAATTTAGAAACCACAATTTGATCTATCGGCTAAGGCTGGGCAATAGAATACAGGAAATGACACAATCCATCACATATTAAACCATTTACCAACAATAATGTTTTAATAGGAAAACAAACCGGACCGAGCGGAGCAGGACTGTATGAGCTGTCCACCGAGAGGAGCTGACTCTATCGCACCGCAGAATGCCGAGCCGCTAAACGGGCAGAGAGATGCCGTCTCACGGGCCTGAACTATCGCTGCCGCAGCCGCTATCAGAATTAAAATCACCACCAATTAGGTCAAACAGAAAGCAATATTTCCCCTGGACCCACCACAAGTGACCACAGACTGATAATATCAAAGCCATTCATCTGCGTCAGAAGCTTGTTTTCAGTGCTTCATGTGCTCCGAAGAAAGAATCACAAACGACCACAATCACTCACCAACGCGTTTCAAAACTGACAGATTTCAGACTGGAAAAAAAACACCGGGAGTTTTCTTGTGCCATTTTTGAGCTGAAACGTTTATTCTGCACTTATTTGAACTGAACATTTCCCATTTTCATGACATTTACTTTTCACAAGTCTTTAGAGTTCCTCCTAACACAGAAAAGCACATCCTTATCAAACGGTGGTTTTCTAGAAGGCTTAAGAGGCAGCCCTGTGATATAGATGGGAAAGTGTTACAGTGAAACTAATACTTGCAGGAAGAAAACGGCGGGTGCACGTCTGCAAGAGAGCTATGTTTGGCTACAGCCTGAACACTGAGTCAAGCTCTTTCAAACTCGCTACTGGCTGTCTTGCGCAGTGACAAGGCATAAATTATGAATGGATGCCGCTCTCGATTTTCTTCAAAAAACTAAATATCAAAGCCCAAGTGAGTGAAAAGTGGGATTATTTGAAAAAGAGAAAGGCGATTGTGTGCCTTCTGACCACATGCGGAAAAGGTAAACCTTAAACAAATCACATCTTCCAAAAACAACCAAAGGCAACACAGATATAGCATACACACACACACATAGACATGCACGCACACAGGCACACACACAGAAACAAACAGCAAGTGAGGAAGAGAAATCCTTCAGAAGAGTGACTGATGTATGTACAGTATGTAGGTGTGACTCTAACATGGTTGTGGAGGAGCGGGAAGAGAGGCCATCAGAGGCTGTATATCTCATCCCTACGAGCGCCCCGTGCAACAGGCCTACAACCAACGTCACTAACATCACCTCTCTAGTTGTTTCTGTTTCTTCTTCTCCTTTCTCGCTGGCCGTTTGGCTCCAGTGCGGATCAATAAGCAATCTGTTAGGGTTTTATTTGGTAAAGACGCCCCTAATAAAGCCTCCGCTCGGGCGCCAGAGGCAGAGGAGAGATGACCACACCGCTCGGACGCACAGCTACCTGCTGATGCATGCTGGAGGATTTGGGCCCGGTGTCGGGTTACGGGGTCGGGATGTCGGGGACCGCGCTGCGCTGTGCTAGGGCCTTTGTCTCATGCAAGGCGCGCTGAGTGAGAGTGATGGTCTGGGAGAGTCCGAGGCGTACGGATCGGCTTTCACATCTCCCCTCAGGTTGGCTACGCAGCACAGGGTGATGGATGTGTTCGCATTTGAACGATGCGCTGTACAACACACACGCGCGCGCCGGGCCGATCGATTCTGATCCATCACTTAAAAGTACCTCCCCTGTTCAGGGATCAGTAATCACTGTAAACGTGCGCTGCTGTGACCCCGAGCGCGGCTAGCGCTGGAACAGGTCCACCCCGTGTCCAGGGCAGATTCGGGGGCGGATATGAACAATGGGGCTAATTTTCAGAGTCAGCTGTTCAGTCAGGGCGCAAATCATGGTGGTGTTAGAACTTTGAACACACCTTAGAGGAGGCCCTCTGAAAAAGCGTGCATTTATGTGGATATTCTTCAAAGCAGGGATCAGAAATGGTATCACATGACACATCTAAGAGATCATGTCCACAGCGGCTGACGAAACACAGGAAAATAACTGTTCTGTTCTGGTTATGTTTCATAATAACGCCACCGCAGTCGTTTACAATCGTCAGTTACGAGCAGAGGAAGGCGTCATGGAAAAGGAAAATCCGTTTCATGAATACAATCCATGCTGCTCTATAGAATCTAAAAAATGCATATCAAACAGGCAGGCCAATTCAATAAAAAGGAGTTTTGTTTGTTTTTCATTAAAGGCAAATCTTGGTTGAGCGCAGCATATGAGGGAACAGGAGAGCATGGGGAGGTCAGCCAGCTCCCAGACACAAAGCTTTGTCTTAATAACCAATCACCAAACATTCATTCGGCATCTTAGAGGACACACACTGGTCAAGAGCGAACGGCGGGTCACAGTGCACTGCACACCCTGTGTCTCTGCCTCTAAACGCGGGGCTCCGTGCCTCGCAACTCTGTGAGAAAATGACGACCTTGAGCTCAAGGCGGTTTTACTTTTGCAGATCAGTTGGAGTTTTTTGATGATCCTCTCATTTGAGGCAGCTTGTTCTCGTAGACCTGTCTTTGAAG
>NC_137921.1:35503755-35511255 GCF_963457725.1 Sprattus sprattus | reverse complement strand
TATTACGCTATATGGGCCATTCTACCGAATTGATGCAAAGTCATGTCGGATATATTTTGAAATTTTTTATGGTTTATTCCCAAAACTTTGTCCGTATGTATATTGTACCATATCTAAAGTACACATATCTAGTAAAAGAACAGTCAAGTTTTATATTGTATTTTCAGAATGTGTCGGAATGTTTTTCCTCTTCCAAAAATTGTCACTACCGAAACATCACATTTACTATAGTAAAAAAGTATTATTATTGACCTGTTCAGATTGTGTTTCCTTCCCTTCTCTAAAGTGTATTTTTACAAATATTTCTTGAAGGTTTTCACAATGAAATCCATAGAAATTAATTTTTTACCAAATTTTCAAGTTCAATTTATCTGTTTCGGTAGTGACTGCACTGTTTCGGTAGTGACTGCACTGTTGGATGGATGTTCATTTTTCTCCCAAAATCATCCAAAAGGTGCTCTGGGCCGCCCTTTAGTCCACACAACACATTTATTTAAAAATGATGGGATTGAACTACTTACCATTTCATTTTGTCACTACCCAAATCATCTGGTCACTACCATATGTTTCGGTAGTGACTGTTTCGGTAGTGACAATTCTAGCTAACTTTAAGCATAAATAAAGAATTCTAGCAAGCACACGGCTTTCAAACACATCTTTGAAGAGGTGAACACACATACACACATAAGATTTTCCATGAAACCCCAAAAGGTTTACTTAATTGAAGAAAACATGCGTTTCGGTAGTGACAATTCTTAAGGTTACACGTCGATTTTCAGACTTTGGAACACATTTATATAAAAACTATGGGATTTAGCTACTTACCATTCAACCATGATGGACAGAGATGCAGTGTCACTGCATGGTCAAAAATGCAGAGTCGCGGCTAAAACACAGGCTCAGCCAATGGACTAAAACTCTTGTGTTTCGGTAGTGACATGAAAACTAGGGACATGATTTTTTGAGTATAGTAAATTGATTTAAAAATTAATTCCACAATAAATCTAAATATTCCAAGTTCTGTTTCAACCCAATCATAAAGATCTTTGAAATTAAATCATTGAAAAAAATAAAAAAAAATGTAAAAGTGTTATTTAAAGGCATTGAAATTTAGATGTCAGGGTTGGGGACAGCTACTTCCCAATAGAAAGTACCCTATAAATGATGATTTTGTATATATTTAGCTTATCACTATCTCATGTAATGCATTGGGTTTATATAGACCATAACATGTTCTAATTAAATATCTATGCCTAGATACCTAATTGTTTTGTAAATAGTTTTTATTGTTGAGGGACTGCATATTACACGAATTCGGTAGAATGGCCCATATAGGCTATTACACACACACACACACACACACACACACACAAGAGGCTATTACGCTTTTCTCTCTGGAGTATGTCCATCTCAATTATGAAGCAGTGTGCTAGAACATGATCAGCGCACAGGATGAACCTCTGAAGCAGTGTGCTAGAACTTGATCAGCGCACAGGATGAACCTCTGAAGAAGTGTGCTAGAACATGATCAGCGCACAGGATGAACCTCTGAAGCAGTGTGCTAGAACATGATCAGCGCACAGGATGAACCTCTGAAGCAGTGTGCTAGAACATGATCAGCGCACAGGATGAACCTCTGGCCCCCTCCAGAGCTCAGTGCTGTGGTGCCGTGTTTCCCATGTATGGCTCATTCCTCATTTTTCATTACAGAGAGAGAGAGAGAGAGAGAGAGAGAGAGAGAGAGAGGGAGCGAGAAACAGAGAGAGAGAGAGAGAGGGAGGGAGAGAGAGAGAGAGAGAGAGAGAGAGAGAGAAAAGGAGGAAACAAGCCACACACGGGTGACTGGCTGTCATCTGAAAGAGTCACAGTGTAATTAAGATGCACATGTCTCTGCAGCAGCCTGTTGACATTTTGCCGATTGCACATAATACAGCGCGCGCAATTAAGGTATTTATAGCAGTGATTCACACATAGAGGCTGTGAACGTGTGCTTTTAAATGACGACCAACACCAAGTGAGCAATTAGAGCTCTCTGAATAGTCTTCACCTCTGTGTCACTACAGTATACACACACACTGATAGAAACACATGCAGACACACACACACACACATACACACTTGTGCCTGACATACACTCCTGTGTTTGTTCCTAAGTGTTTCCATGCGTCTGAAACACACACTCACAGATGTCAAAACATCACGTCACTCTGCCTGTACTCAGGTGGCCCCCAACTGCGCCAGAGACCCCCCCCACTGCCACCCCCTGCCTCCCACTACACTAGAGCTGTGCCACAGTCCGTCACTGGCTCTTTAAAACATCGCTGACATTGAGACAAGAGAAGAGGAGCGGTCCCTGGCGTGATGAGCCATGTGATTACGCCGTACGACTCTTCATCAACCGGACCGGCGTTGATGTATGGTGCTACGGGTGTAAAAACCTGCTTTTCTGGCGTTATTTGAAAGATCAGCAAACTCAGGCCTTTGGCTGCATATTCTGCAGATGCCGTTTTCTGACGAAAATAATTTAGGGGATAAAATGTCTGACGGGGTCAAGAATGTTTGTGTATTACCTCGGCCCAGGATTCTTGCAGCGGCCTTAACGCCGCCAGACTGACAACCCAACGCGGTCACTCTAAGCGAAGCGGACGTCCAGGTGTAACATCTGGAAGCCATCCAGCCGGTTTGTTTAAAAGTTGTGAGAAGCCGATCCTCGCTGTCAAGACTAAACACACCATTCATCCTTCCTCATGACACCGGCGGGGGGATCTGGCACAACCACGGTTTACACACACACCACACTCTTTTCAACTATTACATTCACTAACATTTAAAATCAATTTAAAATCAATTTAAAATAGTAAGAAACATCCTCTGAAATCATCCAAATCTAAAGTATATTTACTAAATAGCTGATCAACTGTAACTATGAGTAAAACTTTAATGGAATGGATAAACCAACAGTGCTATTTTTTGCTATTTTGAAAGTAATTTTTCCCTTTGAAGTAAAAATCAGAAAGACAACCTATCATACATTTAATCTTTTGGATCAGTTTTGGGGTCTTTTTTCAGTTTTTATAACTTTTTTATTAAAACTAATTAAAGATTAAACCTGTGATTGCTGGGCTCTGTGGGACTAAATTCTACTATACAGTATTTACACTGATGTAATTTTAATGACAATTCTTAATCTGAAAATATTGCCATAATTGCAAGGGTTATAAACACAGAATATGGTGTGTCATTTAACGTAATTTCAACGAATCAAAATACACTATACCTCCATAACAGTGATATTATATTTAAGAGCACAGTTTATGACTTCCGACACATTCTCTTCTACCTGAGGATTTCACACCAGACAAAACCACAAGCTTCTTTTGAGGACTTTAATAACCAAAAACCCAAAGCAATTTATTTAAATATTGTTTTAAATCCTCATTAAATATTTGCTGACCATTTAGAAAATGTGTCAATTTGTCGTTATATTGCGAGTGGTCAGAAATTACGGTCCAAACTCGGCGGCCACGGCACACACACACACACACACACACACACACACACACACACACACACACACTGCACACACACATTCACACACACTGCCGCTGCCGCCTCTGTGACCAGCTTTAAACGAAGGGGTTGCTGAATGGCAGTAATGACTTCTCATAATTGGCAGGGAGAAGAAGCTACGCACCCAAAGCTATTAAAAGTTACCAGAAAGTAAAACAGCCGCACTTCCCTTACTTGTAAACTCACACGTGTACACATGTACACACACACACACACACACACACACACACACACACACACACACACACACACACACACACACACACACACACACACACACACACACACACACACAGGTAGACCAACAGGCACGGACATGGGCATTTTCTGATACCTGCCCAGGGTGAATGTGTGTGTTTAATGATGTTGTTTCTGCATTAGTGGGGGCGCGTTGGTTTTGTTTTGGGGGGTGGAGATGGGGGGTGGGGGTGTTGAAACAACGGCGGACCTGCCCCCACGTGAACTCTCGCCATCTGCTGAGAACAGGGTAGAGAGGCCTGACCCAGCCCTTTAGAAATGCGTTCCATATTTCTGAAGATCCTCTCCCATAATTAATCGTCAGGGGGGGGGCGGGTCAAACAACACATGAGGCAGGGTCAGTTCAAAAGTGTGTGTGTGTGTGTGTGTGTGTGTGTGTGTTTGTGTGACTGCGCACACATGAGGCAGGGTCAGTTCAAAAGTGTGAGTGTTTGTGTGTATGTGTGTGTGTGTGTGTGTGTGTGACTGTGCACACACATGAGGCAGGGTCAGTTCAAGACTTCTCAGCCACCTTGCGGAGCGACGGGGAGGGCCTGGGAGCAGACCTGGCTTTGGAACATGAGAGACGCCACAGCTGCCCACGGGATATAGGATACCCTTTAACGCAGAGGGGCTCGCAAAATCGCCCTGCCTCCTCAAGGTCCCTGGCTCTCAAAGAAGCCATTTCTGAGTTCTCATCTCCAACCCTTTGTGCGATTCCTGGTAGAAAGAGCAGCGTAGCGAATGCAGAGTTTTGCATTGAATTATTCAGCATAAAGAAGGCAAAACAGGCCTTCTCACAGATTCGATTTTCATGAGCAATGAGATGAAGGCGCTGGAGGAACTGAACTGCGAGGGTTTAAGGCTCAGGAGCGTCATGGAGGAGCGAACCCCATATTTAGTGATTTAGCTCCGCAGACCGGCCAAGGCTACATTTTTACTTCCTCGCAAACCAGCGTCTATTTTATTGAATATGACATGTCTATTACGGCGATAGGAGTGCACACAGGAACACACACACGCACACACACACACACACAGACAAATACGCACACACAGACACACACACACACACACACACACACACACACACACACACAGACACACACACACACACACACACATGTCTATTAAGGCGATAGGAGTGGCTGGAAAGATGCTGAGATAGGACGGAGGCGGTGACCTCATCGCTAAAGGCAGCAGTTGGTGGTCATGGTAACGGTGGTTTGTTTGACATGGCAGAGGGTGATAAAATGCAATGAACATCACTGGCGCCCGTAAAAGCCTGAAACAGGACGCCGCGTTACTGGGTCCTACTTGTCAGGCCGCAGCAGTAAAAAAAAGATCCACGATGATTTACTTCTCCACTCTACCAACAAAAAACTAATGCTAAGGCAAATACACACACACACACACAGACACACACACAAACACACACACACACACACACACAAAGCTCTGGATGTACCCATGGAAAAAGATTCCACAGACTTATGGGCAGAATACAACATGGAGACACGAAGACAGTCAGGATGCAAGTGTGTGTGTGTGTGTGTGTGTGTGTGTGTGTGTGTCTGTGTGTATGTGTATGTGTATGTGTATTCGTGTGTGTGTGTGTGTGTGTGTGTGTGTGTGTGTGTGTGTGTGTGTGTGTCTGTGTGTGTGTGTGTCTGTGTGTGTGTGTGTGTGTGTGTGTGTGTGTGTTTTAGGCACCTAGCCAGGCTTGCGCTGCTTGAAAGGTGAAACTTGGCAAAGCACCACCCCGAGAAAAAACAATGGCCTTTCTTTCGGGACTCAACTCCTGTAACTCCTGAGGCCTGTGTTTGGATGAATCGATGTAGAGTGCGATTCTCTATTGAGCCGCATGAGTCCCTGTACGGAGCAGTAAAAATGGGAGCAGTGGCCTTAAATGAGGTGAGAAGATGTTAAAAATGAACTGTCAAATAACAGATCAGCCCAAGTGTGTGTGTGTGTGTGTGTGTGTGTGTGTGTATGTGTGCGAGCAGTGGGCTTAACTGAGGTGGGAAGATGTTAAAAAGTAACTGTCAAATAACAGATCAGCCCAAGAGCTCCTCAGAGACCCCTCCTACAGGCCTGGGCACAGTCGTCACCGCAGGGTCTTTCAACTGGCCCCGAGGGAGAGAGCAAAGGGACCAGATCTATACTATGAATACTTTTGCTTACACAAAGTCTATTTTTAGGGCAGCTTTTGTAACCTGTAATCGAAGGTGTAATCTAAATATTTTGTGGGTGAGCTCTAGCAATTTCCCAGGATCCACCACAATATTCCCTGAGCGACTCCCTTTCTTGAGGCCCTCCTCGTTCTCCTCGTGTGAACAGGTCTTATGTTAAGTGCGTATCGGCTTCTTTTCTCCGCCCAATTTCACCAAACTTTAACACCCGCTTTATGGCGCACTGAAGACTGCGATTGTATTATGAGCCCCCAAAGCCTACCAGAGGGCCCAGGCCTTTGAAGGCTAATCTGGGGGATTGGAGCGAGATCCCTGACTGCTATTTTCCTAAGGGTCCCCAAAAGACTAGTTCGGCCCGGAGTAATCAGCCTTTCTCACAGGATGGATAGGGGGCTTTGGAAGGGCCACTGCAACCCTCTAGAACACTCTAGAACACTGGCTCAATGGGATCAATAGCAATTGGCTATTTGTTTAGCAAAGCCGTGGAATTCTTAACTCTACCAGGAGTCAGATGTCAGGAGACTGAAAACAAAGACTGTTTTTTTTTTCTCTCTTAAAAATCTCAGTGGTTGATGAGACTAAACAGCGTGTGTGTATAAAGCAGCTCCCTTTGAACACCCACTGTTCTGTTCTCACAGTGTTCTTGTGTTAGTGTGCTGGCAAGAAGTCAATGTTTGGTTTAGTGTTTGTAAACACTTGTGTAACTCATCTGTGGTGACAGTTACACTCGGAGTGTGTGTATGTGTATGAAGTGTGTGTATGTACGTATGTGTGTGGGGAGTGTTCAAGGGTTTGTCTGTGTCTGCAACGGGGTCGAGTTTGTATATGTGTGTGTGTGTGTGTGTGTGTGCTTGTTTGTGTGTGTGTGTGTGTGTGAGAACATGTGTACATGTGTGTCTGTGAACACTGTGTGTATGTGTGTGTGTGTGTGTGTGTGTGTGTGAGGGTGAAACATATGCGTTTATATAGGTGTGCGTGTGTGTGGGGTGTGTGTGTGTGTGTGTGTGTGTGTGTGTGTGTGTGAGGGTGAAACATATGCGTGTATATATGTGTGTGTGTGGGGTGTGTGAACATGTGTGTGGGGTGTGTGTGTGTGTGTGTGAGAGTCTGAAACACATGTGTGTGTATATGTGTGTGTGTGTGTGTGTGGGGGGCATCTTAAGAACAGTGCCCCTTGAGCTGTCAGCAGCCTCTCCCCTGTGTCGGCGCACCAGGCCAAAACACACCTTTGTTTTGAGGCCATTCACGGGGCTCAGCGGCGCGGCGAACAAGAGGCAGCCTCTAATCCTATTAGCCGCGCACCTGAGCCGGAATGGCTCATCCTGTTTAAACTCACTACACAGTTGCTGTAATCTCCCTGCTCCCGACGTGCAGCTGGCTGCTCCACAGCCCCAAGGTGAAGCCGCAGTTTATCAGCACCCAGGAGCCACAGCGCACTCACACACACACACACACAAGCACCCATACACACACACACACACACACACACACACACACACAC
>NC_137921.1:35483755-35498755 GCF_963457725.1 Sprattus sprattus | reverse complement strand
GCTGATGGCCTACACGCAGACAAGAAGAAAGAAAGCTGATCGTTTAAAGAAATGTTTGAAGAAAGCTTAATAAACTGGAACCAAATGAGGCTTGGCTTTTTTCCACACTTTCCACCACAGGCCATCACACAAACAACGCTCCGTCAGAGAGCACCAGCTCAATCTCTTAGTAAATAATAGTAAATATTTAAGTCCCATCCCAGGGAGGAGTTAATGAAGAAATGGTCAAGATCGAATATGCGGCGTGCATCCCCCCCCCAAAAAAAACACTGCCAGAGATCAATTAGGAGGAAACACCGTCATTAGTTTTATGAGCGCTTTTATGTGCAGGTTCACTTAGGAGCATTACATTTGTCCAGTGCTCAGCAAGGCTTTTACAGCAGACAAGCCATTAGCAAGTTTAAGGACATAACCCGCTGCTTTCCAACTAGCCATCACAAGGCCAGGCTACACCGCCAGAAAAAAAACCATAACAATAATAATATGAGCATTACATTCAATAGTTCAAAAGTGCTAAAAGTGCCCCAGTGATGTAGTGCCTTAGTACAGTAAGCCAGAGTGAACCAATCACAGCAGGCGTACAGACTGTCTGTGTCTCCGTGTGTCAGTGGTGTTGAGAGTGTGTCAGTGGTGTTGAGAGTGTGTCAGTGGTGGTAAGAGTGTGTCAGTGGTGGTGAGAGTGTGTCAGTGGTGTTGAGAGTGTGTCAGTGGTGGTAAGAGTGTGTCAGTGGTGGTAAGAGTGTGTCAGTGGTGGTAAGAGTGTGTCAGTGGTGGTGAGAGTGTGTCAGTGGCGGTGGAGGATAACTACAGACTGCATGTGTCTCCGTGTGTCAGTGGTGGTGAGAGTGTGTCAGTGGTGGTAAGAGTGTGTCAGTGGTGGTGAGAGTGTGTCAGTGGTGGTAAGAGTGTGTCAGTGGTGGTGAGAGTGTGTCAGTGGTGGTGAGAGTGTGTCAGTGGTGGTAAGAGTGTGTCAGTGGTGGTAAGAGTGTGTCAGTGGTGGTGAAGGATAACTACAGACTGCATGTGTCTCCGTGTGTCAGTGGTGGTGAGAGTGTGTCAGTGGTGGTGAGAGTGTGTCAGTGGTGGTGAGAGTGTGTCAGTGGTGGTGAGAGTGTGTCAGTGGTGGTGAGAGTGTGTCAGTGGTGGTAAGAGTGTGTCAGTGGTGGTGAGAGTGTGTCAGTGGTGGTGAGATGTTATGGTAGGTTTTTGGGGCGGCGCCTTGTCATAAGAATTTCAGTGCCCAGTCTGACCCTGTGTCATTTTGTGCATCTGACAAATAAAAGACTTGTTGTTAAAAAGAGTGTGTCAGTGGTGGGCTTCCAGTGTGGTGAGGTTGCGTCAGCCACAGGGGCTCTTGCAGCACCTCCTCTGACAAAACTGTGACTCTGTCGTTACTATGATGAAACAGTTTCTTCTTACAGCCTTTCCTTTCATTCGAGGCCCTCATTAACCAGTTAAGGTACACACATGGAGTAACACCACAGCCGTACACACATGGAGTAACACCACAGCCGTACACACATGGAGTAACACCACAGCCGTACACACATGAAGTAACACCACAGCCGTACACACATGGAGTAACACCACAGCCGTACACACATGGAGTAACACCACGGCCGTACACACATGAAGTAACACCACAGCCGTACACACATGGAGTAACACCACAGCCGTACACACATGAAGTAACACCACAGCCGTACACACATGGAGTAACACCACAGCCGTACACACATGAAGTAACACCACAGCCGTACACACATGGAGTAACCCCACAGCCGTACACACATGGAGTAACACCACAGCCGTACACACCACTACAGCCGTACACACATGGAGTAACACCACAGCCGTACACACATGGAGTAACACCAACAGTCGTACACACATGGAGTTACACCACAGCCGTACACACATGGAGTAACACCAACAGTCGTACACACATGGAGTAACACCAACAGTCGTACACACATGGAGTTACAACGCAGCCGTACGTACACACATGGAGTAACACCACAGCTCTACACACACATGGAGTAACACCACAGCCGTACACACATGGAGTAACACCAACAGTCGTACACACATGGAGTTACAACGCAGCCGTACGTACACACATGGAGTAACACCACAGCCGTACACACACAAGAAGTAACACCACAGCTGTACAGAGAGATGCATTTGCCGTAGCCGATGCTGTGTTTGCGGGAACAGGAGCTGATCTGTCAGGCTGGTTCATCTTGCACAACCCTGCCAGGGCCACCGACTGGGCTCAACAACACTGATCTAATCCGGTGCTTTACCGGTAAAAAGGTGTGAAAACTGCAGAGCCATTTCATGCCAAAACAACCTGCATTATTTACAGGCCATTTAGCCTCAGAGCCCCTTCCTGCACAGCCATGGCTAAAGGCAGCCCTCTCTCTCTCCTCCTCCCTCTCTTTTCCCTCTTCTCTCCACTCTTCCCTCTCTTCTTCTCTACTCCACAGCGTCTGATCAGGGCTCCAGAACACATCTCTCTCTCTATCACTCTCTCTCTCTATCCCTCTGTTCTTCTCTACACCACAGCGTCTGATCAGGGCTACCAAACACCTCTTTCTCTCTATCTCTCTCTCTCTCTTTCTTTCCCTCTCTCTTTCTCAGATGGAGCTTGGAGGACTGTGGATGCCCGTGACTGCCAGCGCGCAGAGAGAATGTGGGTCAGGCATTAAAATTTATGAGGAGTGCAGAAGGCATGGCGATGGGCTGGTAAAGGCTGTTGCCAGGTAAAAAATATTAATAATTGAATTAATAAATATAGATTGGGAAAAAAATAAAGGTGGAAATTAGCCCTATCTAAATAACATCACACAAAATCACCACACATAAAAGGACTGAGAAATTGGTGTTTAACTCACACCACCAAAATCTGGTGATGATCAGTAGACGCCAGCATATCACAGTCGTGTGTGTGTGTGTGTGTGTGTGTGTGTGTGTGTGTGTGTGTGTGTGTGTGTGCGTGTGTGTATAAGAGTGTTTATCTTCTGTGTGACCTCTCACTTTACCAGTTTATAGCTTAAATGTATTCAACTTATTATTATTAATCTGTTAATTAGCAGGACTACCATCACCCACCCCACCCCTTCATCGGTGTTGGGGTCTCTGCCACAGACCCTGGGTCTGATACGCACGGGGGGCAAAGCACCGGAGGGGTGGAGGGGCGGAGGGGGGAACGGGCGGCCATCGTGGCGCCCCGGGCCTTGCCGTTCCTCCCTGCGATAACAGCGGCGGTGTTCTGTGTCCCTGTGCAGGTGAGAACAATGACGAGAAGGTTCACGACACCCCGCTGACAGACGGACCGGGCGGCCGGGACATTCAAGACATTCGAAACTGTTCTGAAGCAACTACCCCCCCCCCACACACACACACACACACACACACACACACACACCCCAGATGACTGTGAGAGGAAAATATCACAGCTGAAAACCAATCCTCCCCAGCCTGGAGACGAGGCTAAGGTCAGAAGGAACTTGTTTTTACAGCACAAGTTAAAGACATGACAGATATATGGAATAGACATTACAAAAACAAATTAAATAATGTTACTGTCTTTCTGCACAATGTGGGGACGCTAAGCAGCTATTTTTTTGTACCCAGAAGAGTTTTTTTTTTAAAGTTTGTGTCCCATCTCTGCAGAATGGAATGGCTTTAATTTAGAGAAAATTTGTTTTTAGATGTTTCATTCTTCTGGCCTCCGAAGGTCTCCGGTGTTTCAATACACATGCATACCCAATTTAATTCGAGACTCCGTTCCTCATTTAACTAATGTCTTTTAAAGCTTTGACCTTGTCCAGTGTTTCCATATAGTGCAGTTGGGACGGAGGACTCGGGCACAGTAAAACTGGATTATATTACAACAATAACATCTGAAACAAAAAGTTCCAGAGAAAGACAATTATGTTCAGTGCAGCTATTCTCTCTTCGGACAGACGGGGGAGGGGTTGTAAAAATGTTTATTACAGTTGGCATTAACATAACCTTGATTAACATTGGAAATGAAAACACTGTGTCCTGAGCATACACACACACAGAGAAACACACACACACACACACACTCATTTTCTGAAGCTTTGAACCCAGATTACTGATTAGTGGCTTTCTCTCGCAGAAGTTCCTTTTGTAGATACCATGCAGCAACTTTAATCTTTAATGAGATGTTAGACATCTTTAATGCAATACTGTGTCAGGCCATTAAGGGGAAACTCCAAATTTGAGATGTTTTTTAATTTTGGCCAATTTTCTCATCCATTTTTTTAAAGGAGAGCAGAAACTTAATTTGACTAATAAGTCATAAATTGCCTCATACACACTTTTCAAGGAGCCACAAAAAATGATTCTAATAATTCTAATGGCATGAACGGCCGTCTACATGGTTAGAAGGTCACAGGGCTGTCCCTGTACAGCACGACTCCTCCTCTGGACGGGTTGCAGTGTTCTGACCGAGCTGATCCATGACCCCTGCTCCTCTATAACCAATTTCCTCTCATACAGTAAGCGAACACAAATGGCCTGTAATCTCATCCAAATGAAACAGCAGCCGGCGTGGCTCCACGGCCCGGGCCAACTCGGAGGAAGCGCTTTCTTTTAAAAGAGAACTCTGCTGACTGCCCGTACACTTAATCTGATTTTCAAACTAACAAATATGCTGTGCCCTGCGCTACGTCCACTTAAGGGCCCTTCCACTGCCCCCTCTAAGTCCTTATTAAGGGGACATTCGGGGGAAACAATGATTTTTCTCATGCCGGTTTAATCGGGGTGTCATTCGATTAAAGTAGCCAAATGAGGGCCTGTTCTGTGACAGAACGGCAGTCATGAGATAGACCCCAAGAGAGGCGTCTCACTGAGAGAGCCTCAGTTTGCCTGGCTTTCCAGCACTCAGGTCAGATAAAGACAAGCAAAAACACAACAGTCATTAGTGCATTGCACGCTTTCGAACAAGATAGATTTTCCGCACAGAAAGGGTGCTATTAGGCTGTAAATCAGCTTTTTTTCTCAAGGCCTCAAATTAATTACAAACTCGTTCATGGAGGGTGCTGATACGCACACACACGCACACACACACACACACATGCACACACACACACACGCACACACACACACACACACACACAAACAGGCTAAGTGACCCCAAAGTGCATTCCAATCGAAACAAAAAAATTAATTAACGTCACACGTCTGAAGAGATACACTGGCGGGAGATTCATGGTGGCTTTCTCCGCTAAGGTCCAAGAGGACAGTTCGTTTTCATTACAAAATTCCATTCTAAGTACCATTAGAGAAATGCAATAAAATGCACTTAGTTCTGTGGACTTACTGTGTGCCAGCTCACTATAGAGATGAAACAGCTATTCTGTGTTTGATTAATTTCAGGATTTACAGAGCGCTTCAGTCCAGAGTAAGCAGTTACACTTCTGGGTCGACTTTTTAAAAAGCTAGTTATACTCCCGTACCGACTGCAAAACCAAACCTTTATGCCAGGTTTTTCCATCCAACAATCAACGGATATATTTTATTTTAATTCAACCTATGTGGTTCATTTATACAAATCATACTTTTTCTTTGCTGAAAGCAAAATATATTGCAGTTATTACAGTCAATTAAAAAATGTGTGCATGAAATGTATTTCGCTCAGTTTAAATTTTACTGAAAATTCCTTAATGTGGACCTGTCTTTCAATTAGGTTTACCTGGTGGTCTTTTGAAATAAGTAACATGACGATACTACATCATATACAAATTATCTACATGTGCTAAATTTGGTACAGAGAATTAATCTTGATAAGACGCGAAAGCAATATGTGTTTTTGCAATTCTAAATTACTCGCAAGATGCGAATAATAGGTTTGATTGTTAAATCGTTACCAAAATAAGATATTATGGAGGAATAAGAATGAAATAGTACATGTAAAATTGTAGCGTATAGAATATGTTCATGAATTCGGCATCACCTTCCATCTTCTTCCCTTTCCTCGACTCTCATGTTTACAGAATCTATCTCCCTGACAAGAGAAGATGGCGGACCCCGCAGTCTTTACTGGGAGCTTAAAACAGCACAACGCCACCTAGAGGTGCGGAACCTAAAAACGTCCTTCCATTTTACATTAATTACCAAGTCCAAGGTCACACTCCCTGGGCTGTTGGTGCTGATTTGAAAAGTGCTCCCTTGATCGTTGACACAGACCTCCATCCCCCCAAAGAAACACAATCAAAAGGAACAATGTAATGTGGAGGGTCCTCCTTACCAATCCCCCCCCCCCCTTTCCCCAATTTCCCTCTGTACATTCTCCCATAACCTCCGCAAAACTAGGTCACCACAAGAGCCACGTAGCACCGGTAAGAGTTAATGATAAAATAGCAAAGACAAAGTGCTGGCTTTGATTGAGAAGGGAGAGAGAATCGCCACAGGGTCACAGTAGACTTTTCACTAGCACAAATCAGTCCAAGATGTGTTCAGTCCCTCGTTCTGTACACGGCACCCAGGCTAATAGGAGCTTTAAGTTTAGCACGACTGTAACGCCATGTGCTTGGCTCATGTTGGCAGGGGTCCTGAGTGATGGCGGTGCGATGGGCCTGTGAAGTATACGTGACCAAGCATCGGGAAATTAACCCATTATCTGCACAGACAGCGAACCCATTACTCCATTCTGAAAACGTGGCGGTAAGACGTTAAACAAAATACTTAGAAAGGCACTTTTCAATAACGCCTGACAGATCTTCTGTTACTTTCTAGTTTGCTGTCATGAAACACATAAATTCCTTAAACTTTCAAACATTTTAAATTATCAGGATTTATCATATTTATGTAAACCTCTTTAAATAAGCAATATCTGATATAGGAAACTACCATAAGATCAAATAACTGTAAAAAAAAAAAATGTTGACCTAGTTTTTGGCATCCAATATGCATAGGGTGTGAAATCCCTCCCCGAAATTCATCCGGGTACAAAGCGAAATTAAACGGAAGCGAAAGGCTAGCCACAAATGTCTATCACTCATAAATGAAATATGTAAACCCAAAAAAAACATATATATTATTGTGATCTGTATGATTAAAAAGTATTTATTTTAATTCAAACATGCAAACAGATGCTTTTCAAGAAAAGATTGCCACGCTTGACTTGTTAATTTATGAATAATATGTGGAGAATAAAAAGCACTTTCAATTGCTGAAAAATGAACAGCCATTTTCTGATGAAAAGGGATTCAGAGTATAGCTAAGCCGTTAGGCTACAGCTAAACCAGAACGATAATTTATTATAAATAGTATACATAGACCTTGAATACTTCTGCAGCTTTATGGCTGAATCATTTTTGAATGGCTTACTAAAAGAGAAGAACAATGCTAAGAGTAGCCAGACACTTGATTCTTTCGTGTTTACTGGACACAGGCATAGCGTTTCAACGCCACACACTGCCCTCAGGTATTACAAAATGTCTGTGCTATGCTGCTCTTTCAGTCAGGTCTTTGTAAGAACACATCTAACTGAACCAAACACGGTTTATTAAATACACTTCCAATGAAACTAACTGTGTAAACGTAACCATGACAACAAAATATCCAACTAATGAAAAAGTGTAAACTGTGTATAAATATACAAACAGGACGCAATCATTTAAACCAACTCCATATTTCACATTGATGGCAGTAAATGGGCCAAGAATGCCTGTAAAGCTTGTCTTGTGAGAGTGATACTGCTTCTCTGTTCTAGACCTCACTGCCCTTTCACTGTAACCCAGCCACAGCCTCTGAGAGCAGCAGGACCCCCAGCAGACCTGGGCCCAGCCTGGTACTGGAGCCCTGGTTTCATCTCTGCGTACCGAGGTCCATCCCCTACCATGAACTCACTCAGCTTATTCTACACCTGTGAAGTACCGCTCCGCCAGGCAAACTGAACACACTCGAATAATAATAAAGAAACAGGCTTAACAGAGAGGAATATAGTTCTTTCAGTGCAGAATTCAGAAAAGCTTTGTTGAATTTTCTGCTCCGTTTGTGGCACATGGCCAGGGCTGCTGTTCTGAAAAGTCCCCTTGTGAAAGACATGCAGCGATATGTAGGGCAAGGGCGATGCTTTGCCATGTCTTCAAGCATACTACAGCCTTATACAACAGCTGATGATGTGGCCTAAAGAATCCAAAGCTGGAGGACCACAAAGTCAAACAATGGCTGATCAAAGGTTTTTCTCAACGATAATTAGCGATAACTTGTAATTGATAGGAATGGGAAACCCATTTGAAACTCGTCAAAGTGGCGTCGACGTGTATTTCAGGCTACGCTGAACAATACCGTCACACAGATTCTGTGGAAAGCAGTCATGCTGTCTTGTGATCTCTGCTTAGAGTATGTCCACAGTACGTACACAGGACCCACAAAAAGCACACTTTGCCATCTTCACAGAGATAAACACATCAGCCTGATAGAAAACAGAGGCCAATGGATGATGTCCTAAGTTAATGTTTGAGCAAGGAGACAATCCAGAGAGGCTCCTGGCTTCACTTGAAATTGCTTACATGTAAACTCATCTGGAAAGACGTTCTAGGTATATGTTCTAGGTAATATATATTAACCTTTGCCCTCAGAGATGGCAAAGATATATCAGGTGGTCAAAAGAATAATCAAACTAAATCTGTGAATAGTGACTACAATATGAGTTTTCAGACTCATAAACGTATTTATCATAGAAAACACTAGTATGTAAAAAAAATCGAATTGTTTGTGTAAGCCCTATGCATATAAATATATAAAACCAATGTTTATTTAAATATTAATTTTTATAAAGTAACATAACACTGAAAAACAGTCCTCTTGGATGTGAACACTACAAGGAAAAAATGTAGAATGAACCATGTATGTAGTAGTGTCACTGAAGTGCTTCCAAGGTCAGTTGATTGGCTTTGACATGATTTGTTTAGGAAAGCCTCCGCCAAACCTCTCTACAGTTTTTAGACCACCACAGCAAAACCCTATGAGTCTCGCATGCGCTGATGGAACTAATAGTCTGTAAACAACTGGGTCTGCGAAAATTACCTAAAAGATTTTAAAATAAACCCATACTATTGATACATAGGAAATTGGCAAACTTTATCCTTTTTGTTTATTTGTTTACAGTCAAAACATTGGACACGAATAAAACTTTCCTATGTGCCGATAACTGAATGGAAGTTTGCCCGTGGTTTCAGATAGGTGGGGGGAGAGCGTTTTTTCAGGTTTCGTATCATTCAATCTGAACCATATGGTGATCTTTTGGGATAACTTTGTTTCTCGGGAGCACAAGTCAACTTTCTCGTCATTAAAACCGCACAGATAAGGTCATAACGACCGGCCAAACAAGAAGTAGAAAGGCATTACGATTGCATAGCCTCCTTAAGGTCAAAGGATTTGTGGTAGGCTAATTGTTAATATAGTCTACCCTACACATGCGTAGTAGCTTTACAGAACACATTAAGTTGAAAACAGTTTTAGTGGTCACATTTTTGCATAATTGAGTTGATGCAGTGGCCTTCTTGATGGAAAGGCAACCATTTGTAAAATAAAGAGATTATATTAGTAGGCTATTGCTATAAAAAGTCTTACACATTTGTTCCTGTTTTATTTATCATCTGCAAAAAAAATCGCAAACGCCATAAATCAGGAGTCTTTTCAAAGGCCAAAGACTATCCTGCCGAGAGGCCACATGAGCCTTTCTGCAGACGGAGTTAATATCGACTTTCTAGTAGGCTCGGTCGCATCAGCTAGATGTTGTGAGATGTGACGCGGGGCATGTGTTTGTTGTTATGAACTCACACGGGTGATCTTTGCATTTAGCACCGGTGGTGTGAAAATGAGTGGCCGTAGCGTCTTACCTGGGATTCGTGCTGTTCCAATAGACCGCGTATCGGTCCGAGATCAGCTTGCTATCGTCTGCCCACACAGCGACCCAAGATAACAGGGCGACGAGCAGCAGCGACAACTCCATTTGATATGCGATACAGTTCTTGTCCATGTTGTTCAAGAGGGCAATAAGGTTGCTGTAGTTCTTTACACAAAAAAGATTTTGTGAGTGATGCGTAATAACTGTTCACAAGTTTTTCTTTTTGCTTTTGATATTACGATGAAAGGCTTTATCGTGGGGAATTCCCAGTCAAGTTCCACCGGGTACTATAACGAATCAACGGGTTACAAGCGGAAATGCTTTAATAAAAAAATAGGAGAATTTTGTATTCTTTCTCCTAAGTGGAGATACACCGGCACATAAAATGGTAAGTTGCGGTACACTGTTTTTCTTCAGAATAGTGGTCCAATGATCCGCCGAGTTAGATCGATCCGTGGTTCACTTTTTCACAAACAAGTGACACCACGTCGACTAAAATCCACTTGATCCAATAAATGGGAGGAATCGACATTATTTTAACACCATGCGAGATGTCTGACAGGTCCATCACAAGAACCACACGCGCGTGCAGCGGTCCTTCCAGTCCATTCTCTCCCAGTCCTGCAGACCAACTTAAACTTTCCTCTTCTTTACAGCTCAGAGGTAACTACTCATTAGCTGGTGAGAGTCCAGTCAGGCAGTCGTTAGTCTTTAGACTTGTTATCGCTCACTTCCATAAATCACACCGGTGAATTCCACGCATCGGCGCGCACATGAAAATCAAAGCCAGGTTCAGCGGACTGTTGTTGAAATGCTGCGGGTAACCTACGGGGGAAGGCAGCAAGTCCATTCAGTTTCTCCAGCAGCCAGCGACCTCTTCACACTCCTGCTCAGTTGAAACTATGAAAGGCGCAACATTTCCGCAGTAGACTGCAATTACATCAAAACCTCTGGAAGTCGACAAACGTCCCGCGCTCCATCCGTCACAGTCACAAAGCAGAAATGAAACGGTCACACCTACGTGCGCGGCTCCGCCGTCCTCTCACTGAAAAGTTGACAATTGCAAGTTATTCTGCGTTATGGTTGACTGCCCCGTTCCCACCGGACTGCTACCAACGCGAGCGGCAAGGGCAAGAATCAGACACCGCATCACTTGAAGAGTTGCTGCTGCTGTCGCTATGTTGAGCAGTGCCGCTGGTGAGGTCGGGAATACGCCGGCATAGCTCCATGGTAGATGTTTCCCTCTGTAACGTTAGTGTGTTGTTCAGCCCAGTGGAGCTAGCGTGATTTTTTCCCCCAGAGTCACGGTGGATTTTCTGTTGCGCGCTTTCTCTCTCTCCTTGCTTCAGCACATGCCTCGCGCGGCGACTACGTAGCCCTCGCTCCATTCACAGTCAGCGCCTCGTGCAGGGCGGGGCTGCACGAGCGAGGCTACTTTGTCCCTTAACTTTTGGAACATTTACAAGCCGTGATTTCACCGTTTTGGTTTTTGCGCTGCTGTTGAATTTAATTTACTGTGATAATTCTACTGGCCAGTAGCGGAAGTTTCGATAATATTTCTTAACTTTAACGGTAAGGTCTGTATGATACAGAGATTTGACAGACTTTTTTTTCTCTTCAAAACGTGTATCGCATTATTGTTGTATAAAGTGTCGCAAGGACCCAGCGCTTTATGCCTTCCCTTTAATAATGTGAAATGTTACAGTCACAAGGACTTGTTAATTTAACATCGACTCGTTATCACTGTATATTACCTCATATTTTTCCAATAAAAGTAAATTTAATTTCAAATGCAGACCATCATTGTCTTCTTTGTGATTTGTTCATGGTATATTATTGAACATATTCAGCTGTTGCATTATCATTATTAACTCGTAGCACGGAAACGCTCTGTCAACTCTGCCCTAACTCTTATTACAGCAGTTTGTTCTTTTTTTATTGCTATTGTGGCATTTATTTATCTGCGTGCTGTGCAGACTTCCTACATATTGTAGTGTGCAATATGAAGGCATAGCCGGCCTGCTTTAATACACTTTTTAATTTGCCGGGGGATAAGGAAATACAGTGATCTACAATAAATAAACAACAGCAGCTTGAACAAATTTGTTTGGCAAAGAAATTACAAGAGAATTCTCTGTGTTGACAAACATGGCCGCTGTGATCATATCTTGCCTGGTGTTTATAGTTTTCAATTTGTAATGAAAGGCACAAGTACCAGCTGCAGTATGAGGATATCTGTGTGTGTGTGTGTGTGTGTGTGTGTGTGTGAGTGTGTGGATGTGTGGCTATTTAGCTTTTACAGTCATGTATATGGTCCCCTGAGCTACACCAACTGTAACTAACCAGTGACACATCTTCAATGAGGAGAGACTCAGACCAAAAGAGAGAGGAAGAGAGAAATGTAAAGAAATGAGAAAACAGAGGGAAAAGGAGAGAGAGAATAAGAAATGTACAGGAACACATATAAACACAGAGAAGAGAGAGAAAGAGAGGAATGCATTGAGAGGCATACGCAGAGAGAAGAGAGGGATGCATTGAGAGGCATACGCAGAGAGAAAGAAAGGGAATAGGAATGTATCGTGACACACTGAAAGTTATTGAGAGAGGGGAATAAGCCAAGAGGACATAAGAGAGGAGAGACAGAAATGTATAGACAGGGAGGGAGAGAGGGGGGAGGGAGGGAGGGAGAGAGGGAGAGAAGGCGAGAGGGAGCGAAATGCACTGTGTCCCAGTGATGGCTGGCTGCTGGTCTACATGTGATTCAGCAGTGATAAATATTTAAGCTGGCCCAGCGGTAGGAGGGTGACACAAACACACACGCACACACACACACACAAACACACACACACACACACACACATTCACACACACACACAAACACACACACACACACACAAACACACACACACACACACAGTCACACACACACACACACGCACTGCACTGGGGGGACTGTGGAGCGGGTGGTGGAGGCTAGAAAAATACAGATGAAACTTTAATTCCCGCTTTTAGTAATGACGACAGGATGAATGGCGTCCGCTCATTAAAGTTTCAGGGCTTGTCATGCTTAAAGGCACGGGCCACAGGGCACGCGGCCACTGGTACCGGTCCGGCCCGGGTCTGGAATAATTCTGCAATTAGACGGTTTGTCATCCAGGCACCTCACTCAGCACCTTCTGGACGTGCTACCTCAGAGGTGTGTTAAACACAGCACTCTTCCTGAACACATTTACGTACATACATAAAGCATACAAATCAGCTTGCATTTCAGGTCTGAATATTCGTATTACATTTTAACTTGCCATATGTTCATGAAAGAATATTTTAATATATGTTTTCGCCAAGAATAGGACATGCTTAGGTTAGTGTGATAGTAATTAGGGAACAGATAATGTTGGCATCCCTGAACAGTAACAGAAACAGTAGAAGCAGTGGTGGCAGTGGTGAATGCCATCCAGGAGCCCTTCATTGCCCACACGCGTGGCATGTGCCAGGACACCCACGGAAACCAGGTGATGCTGACTGGCCCGGGACGTCCAATTAGACGGACGCTTCATGGCATAGTGCTTCACGGTCGGCTGCCTGAGAGTGTCAGAGAGCTGGACACTGTGAGGAGGGGGGGGGGGGGGGGCAGATCTCATTTTACATGTCATTATTTAGCAAACCTTGAGCTTCACGAGAACACGGTGCCATAAAGTACAGAACAGGTAGACATTTTTGATTAGTGTGTGCTTGCGCTTTCAAGGGTGTCGAGTCCTTCTCCATGGTGTTTCCACTACCTTACTTTACCAGTTGCTGTGTGAGTACAGCTACAGGAGCTCAGGTACCCCCCCCCCAAACCCCACCCCACCCCACCCAGCTCCTGACAGCTTCTCTCCAGAAGGGTCCTGGCCCTGCAGGCTTTACGAGCCTTAATTACATCAGTTCTGGGTTAGGGTTACAACAGCACAAGGGGTGGCGGCTTTGTAAATTATTGTCGCAGACTGCTTTACACTGTTCCCTGCCTGAGGGCCTGTTCTGTAAAAAGAAAAGGTCTTCCTGAACACACACACACACACACACACACACACACACGCTAGACTGCCCCAACCCTTGTGTTGCTACCTGTTGCGGCAGCAGGACTCAGAGAGTTGACATTTACACACACACACATACACACACACACACACACACACACACACACACACACACACACACACACACATAACACATAACATATACACACAGACACACACGCACACACACACACACACAGGCGGAGGGGGTTGACTGGAGGTCAGAGTGTGTGTTATTTCTACACATGCTGATTATAATGGTCTACTGAGCACAGGAGCGTGTTTTGGACAGGTGCCGCAGTGCTGAAGGTAACCAGCAGGGGGCACTCTGACTTGTTTTGGCAACCCCGGCCTCTTGATGAATTTTCAGTCCATTTCAATAATTGCTCTGCACATTTTATTTCCTCTTTTTTTTCCTTTTTTTTTCTTCACCTGTCAGCGAGGCATTAGCGCAGCTAGCATGCAAATTCAGACATTTTCGCACATCAGCTCTAAAAGCCTTGGAAGTCGACTGCGTTCATGCTCCCCCTCCAAAATGGGTTGCGTGGAGGAAGATTGTCTTACTCTCTCCCCACAAAGCAAGTGTTCATTTGACTTCTCCATGCAATGTTATGTGGGGGGGGGGGGGGGGGGGGGGGGGTTATTCCGTCAGCCTAATAGACGGCTTTAGTAAAAGCCAGTGGGTTGGAAACATATATGGCCCAGCAGAGAGCTGTGGGTGGGGGGGCGGGGGGGACGAGAGGCTACATCTGGTTTTCCTTCCTGCACCGATCTGCAGCACACGCCAACGAGCGCTGAGTGTGTTAAACAGTCCTGGAGGGAGTCGCCATACCTTTTCAATAAAGCTTCAAACACAGCCATTGTTGGACCGGGTGCGGGACGAGGTGGTGGTATCGTTTAAGCTTTGGTAGAGAGGGGACTGCAAAAAACACATGCACACACACACGCACACACGCACACACACACACACACACACACACACACACACACACACACACACACACACACACACACACACACACACACACACACATACAGACACACACACACACA
>NC_137921.1:35468755-35478755 GCF_963457725.1 Sprattus sprattus | reverse complement strand
CGAGTCTAGCCCTAGTCTGGCCCTAGTCTGCCTCGAGTCTGCCTATAGTCTGGCCCTAGTCTGCCTCTAGTCTGCCTCGAGTCTGCCTATAGTCTGGCCCTAGTCTGCCTCTAGTCTGCCTCTAGTGTGACCCTAGTCTGCCTCTAGTCTGGCCCTAGTCCGGCCTTTATCTTGGCCAGTAGTTGCCAGATGGACTCGACCAAGGACTGCTCTCCCTCGCTTGATCCTCGTCTCCTCCCCTGTCACTGACGATGATAAATAGTTTTACACTTGGAAGTTGTGAACTGCGTCTGAAGTGGTTTTTGGCAGGCTTGAGCGAACTAGCGGGCGAGCTAGGAGGGTCAGGTTACACAGGGATAAAACACGACGCGTCACTGGGCCATTTATCCCAGTCAGAAAGTTTCTGCTCCACAGAGACAGATTTACAATGGAACAGTTTGGACGGGTGGAAACTTTTGATAGGGGGTCATTGCTGGGGGGTTGGTGTGGGGAGCAGTGTGTGTGTGTAGCGTTAATTAGACAGTTGAATTGAAATTAATATCACCTCTCTTATTGTTGTGTGTGTGTGTTTGTATGTGTGTGTGTGTGCGTGTGTGTGTGTGTGTGTGTGTGTGTGTGTGTGCATATATGAATGTGTGTGTGTGTGTGTGTTTGTGTGTGTGCGTGCGTGCATGTGTGCGTGTATGTGTGTGTGTGTGTGTGTGTGTGTGTGTGTGTGTGTGCGAGTATGTGTGTGTGTGTGTGTGTGTGTGTGTGTGTGTGTGTGTGTGTGTATATATGTGTATATGTTTGTGTGTGTGTGTGTGTGTGTGTGTGTGTGTGTGAGAGGCTGATCTCTTTGCACCACAGGTATCCCCATATCAACATCAGATGCAATTAGGTGATAAGGAATCCGAGGCTATTAGGTTACCCGTCTTCTAAACACTGGCTGTTAATTATGCAGATGGGGCCAGGACGCTCCCATGGGAATAATTATCAGGTAAATGTTTGGCACCACCCATTAATGGGCATACTGTAGCTAATTAACAGACTAGGGCCGAGTGGGAGAGAGAGGGAGAGAGAGTGAGAGTGAGGGACAGAGAGATAGAGACAGAGAGACAGAGAGATAGAGAGAGAGACTGAGAGAGAGTGACAGAGAGATAGAGAGAGAGATAGAGAGAGGAGGGCTGAGAGAGAGATAGTGTACTCTTTGGCAAAGTTAGCACGGCACATCTGAAGTAAAAGAGCTGGCACTCATCTTGCTGAGCGTAAGCCCAACTTAAGGCAACATCTCTCATGAAACTCCATGCTTCTTCCAGACATAGGACAGAAACAAGACAAAAGAAAAACACAGAAACACTCATCGCTCTCACAGACCAACAGCGCTGCCAGACAGACAACAAAAGAGAGAGAAAGAGAGACAGAAAGAAAAAAAAGTAAATGGATGAAAGAATGAGTCGAAGAAAGACATGAGAAAGTGGAGAGAGTGAAAGAAAGTGAGAGACTGAGATAGAAAGAGAAAAAATTAAAGAAAGAGCGTGAAAGAAACAAAGACAGATAGATAGCTAGATGAAGTGTGTGTGTGTGTGTGTGTGTTTAAATGTGTGTGCGAGCTTCCTCCCTCTCAGTGCGGCTGAGCAGCAGGGTAGGGAAGCAGATTCTGACCTCCAGACCCTTAGACACGGGGTCAAAGGTTGACAGCATGGAAAACAAGCCTGTGCTGGCTGAGCTTCTGGTGAAATCTCAGCTCTGCTTGGGTTAGAGTGGGAGTGGCTGTCATGACGACCGCATGCTGTGTGCACCGCTGAAATGTGTGTTTCGACTTAACGGCTGGCTGCTCCTTCCTGTCATATAATGACTATGATTCAACGCATGATCACAACACACGGACACGCTAAACAGAAATAAAAAATAAAACCATAAATCACGCTGGTTGAAGAGAGACAAGGAGAGAAAGGGGGGAAGAGAGAGTGAAGGAGAGAGAGAGAGAGAGAGAGAGAGAGAGAGAGAGAGAGAGAGAGAGAGTGATGTAAGATTTTTTCCAAGTTTCCTTGATCAGCGTGGGAGTGCCCAGACAAAGTGGAGGAAGAGCCCTGGCTAAATGGATACATATTTTATGGTGTGTTTGTGTGTGTGTGTATGTGTGTGTGTGTGTGCTCAGAGAGAGATTTGATGTTACGGAAGGAAAGCTAATGGACAACTCGCTCTCTTGCTCGCTCGCTCACTCACTCACAGGCACAAACACGAGCGTGGGGGGGGGGGGTGGGTTGTGTGTGGGGGGATGCGATTACATCACCGGGTTTGGCAGTGGGCGTCTGGGTGGCAGTGGATTTTGTTGTGGGGGGGGGTTTGGGGGGTTGGGGGGGTCGAGGGTAAAGGGTTGGGGTGGGATGACGGGGTGCTGGGGGAGCTTGAGGGCTTGAAACAGCCTCAATTGCTACCATACGCGAGTGTGTGTGTGTGTGTGTGTGTGTGTGTGTGTGTGTGTGTGTGTGTCTGACCACAGACAGCATGATTGGAACCAGCGGCGCTCTGGCACGCAGAAAAAGAGGCAAATCAGGGAAGTTCTCCCTGACTGAGATTGGATGCAGATACTGTTATTCAGGTCGGGGGGGTGATGGGGGGGGGGCATTCTGGACGCCTCTCAGAAGGATGGGTGGGGGCCACGGCGGTCCCTGGGGTGAACCCAGAGACTGACAAGAGCCTGCGCTCATGTGGTGATGTGTCAGGATAGGGACATCCAAGATTCACACACACACAAACACACACACACACTCTCTCTCTCTTTCTCTCTCGCTCCCTTATGTACACACACACACACACAAACACACACACTCTCTCTCTCTTTCTCTCTTTCTCTCTTATGTGCACACACACACACAAACACACACACACTCTCTCTCTTATGTGCACACACTAACACACACACACTTTCGCTCTCTTTCTCTCTCTCTGTCTTATGTGCACACACACACACACAAACACACACACACACACACACACACACACACCCTCTCTCTCTCTCTCTCTCTCTCTCTCTCTCTCTCTCTCTTATGTGGACACACACGCAGAAACTAATGAAAGTTTTCCTCCTGGTTTGTCCCCATCCCCTGAAACACGGCCATAAGCACAGCTCCAACTCAGCTTGCCCTTCTGACGCGTCTCGGGTGTCTGTGGCATCACAGCGTGTGTGTGTGTGTATTTCTGTGGCAAGGGCTCCATTCACTTTTCCCGCCACAAACGCCTCACCTAAAACGTGTGACTAATGCGGCACGCAGCAGTCTGCTGAGGAAGCGGGGGGGTGGCGGAGGAGCGGGCGGTTCAGATGCGATTCCGCTAGCGTGCGCTAGCCCCAGAGCCAGGCTACCCAACCATCTGATCCACAGGGGCTTGGGGAGATGCCAGGAACTCTGTGGTACGTGTTCAAGACACACACACACACACACACACACACACACACACACACACACACACACACACAGGGGCCTGGTGAGATGCCAGGAGCTCTGTGGTACGTGTTTAAGAGACAGCCGCTGGTGTTGATGCTGGTGAGAAGTGGCTCCAGATCTGTGTGTGTGTGTGTGTGTGTGTGTGTGTGTGTGTGTGTGTGTGTGTGTGTGAGAGGGAAACCAGAAGCCCTCACTACCCATCAGGCAGCTGGGCTGACTGGGGACACATGAGGCCTCTCGGCTGCTGCAGCCTGCCTGGAGCCTGGGATGGAGTGTGTGTGTGTGTGTGTGTGTGTGTGTGTGTGTATCACAGGCCCCTCTGGAGCCTGGGATGGATGCCACAGACAAAAGAGCTGTTTTCCTGGGTTTGCAGCTTGAAGTGCTTTTATGTACAAGGAGCAAAATATCAAAATAGGAGGGATTTCTTTTTTCTGTTTTTGCTTTGAATCAATACCATCCATCAGGCGTGAAGATTAACGTTCTCTCCATCCATATGTAAGCAGGATTTTTACACATACACGCACACACACAAACACACACACACACACACCCACACACACACACAAACACACTATCTCTCCCGCTTCTATCCGATGACGGGGCTGCCACAGGTGACATTGATGGTGTTACCTGGAGGAATGTCAATGGGAAGATGAACTCCAGTGCTCATAAGAAGAGCGTGACACTCATAGATCTGTTCAGCACGTTTGAAGCAATGAGAGAGCAGCCATCACTACAAACACACACACACACACACACACACACACACACACACACACACACACACACACACACATACACACACACACACACACACACACAAACAAACACACAGACACACACACACACATATACATATGACAACACAAACACACCGGCACATATGAAGCAACAAGAGAGCAGCCATCACTTCAAAACCCCCTACACACACATACACACACACATTACGCACGTTCCCCAGTTGTCATCTGATGTGCCAAGAGAAGCTTTATTACATCAGCTGAGTCATCCTCTGTCTCCTCTAGCACCTCTTGCTGACAGTAGAGAGGCCTGGAAACACACACGTGCAAACACACACACACACACACACACACACACACACACACACATACACACAAGAGAGGCATGGAAACACACACGAGCGCAAACAGACACGCACACATCAGAGAGGACTGGAAACACACACAAGGACATACACACACACACACACATACACACACACACACACACACACACACACACACACACACACACATACATACAGACATACACACACACACACAAACAAGAGAGGCCTGGAAACACACACACGCAAACAGTCCACCAGTGATTGATTCTTGAGAGATGCAGAAAACAAGAGCTGCATCCCTAATAGAGTGGTCACTTGAGTTCTCTACTGCCTTTAATTGGCCCGTGCTGTAGGCAATACTGCTGTCCGCAGGAGAGAAAAAAAGAAAGAGCCCCATCTGTTGTAACCGTAGCGACGAGGGTGCTAAATATTCTGCCCACATGCACCCTGTGTCTGGGAACAAGAGCAGGTTTGGACGGAGGAAGTGTTCCTTCCTCCGGCAGCCCACTGTTAGACCTACAAGTGCAACCAATTAGCCTAATTGAAAACAGAAGATGGGTCCAATTAATAGTTGGAGGAAGCGAATGGCAGAGGGAGAGAGAGAGGCGGTTAGCACCGGGCCGGAGCGAAAGGAAAATTGGCAATTATTTACGTCTCACATGCCAACGCAATTATCCCTGCGCTCAGCACAGGGAGGGGCTCTGGTAAATAAACAGTGGGACAGGTGTGGGGGGCTGACACACAGTGAAGGGGGGAAGAGCGGAGAAGAGGAGAGGAGCGGAGGTGTGTGTGTGTGTTTGCGTGTGTGTGTGGAGTTTGACCATTGGAAATGGCACAAGTGATGGGAGGCACTGAACCATACCTTGCATAATATCCCTTTTAGGAGAGGAGACCCCCACACCCCCCCATACCCCCAACCACTCTCGTGCTGTCAGATGGAACCGCACAGCCAACTGGCCTAAACGTGGGTGCTTACCTGTCAGCGCGCTCGTGGTGTCGGCCTGGTCTGTGTGCCGTTCACGTGTCCTGTTCGGCCATGCGTGACGGCTCATCCCTCGCAGCTCATCGCCCGCGGGAGAAACACATCAAAAGCTTTTCATTTCCTGTGTCCTCGCCCCCACAAGTCCCAGCCCTGCAATTTCCACTAATCACCCCGACAGCCCGTCCAGCCATCCAGCTGTCCCGTGCAGGAGAGCGTCCGACAAGCCAGCTCCGCTAAGTGTTCAGAAAGATGCGCCTCGGATGGGTTCCGGGAGCGCCCAGGTAGCGGCCGATTCCGGGCCTAGCCCGGGCCGAGTGCGGCATGGAGCCGGGGGTCGTTAGCGCACTGAGGGGAAAAGTGCTTGGGCTGTTTTTGTGTGTTGGGGAGGAATGGTGCCGGGATGGGGGGGGGGGGGGGGCAGAGGGGGAAATTAGCATTTAAAGTACTTGCTCACCAGGCCCTGCCTCACCTTGTGCACTCAACCAATATGTTCCCTGCTGCCCTCTAAAAAAACTCCTCTGCCTCCACAATCACTGCAGTGTCTCGGCGCTTAGATGGGAGGGCTGTCTTTTATTTTAGGCTGTTTTCTTCTACTAACCCCCACCCCCCACCCCCCACCCCGCCAACTCACCCGTTTTCCTTGCCTGAAGTTTGCCTGTGCCCTTCAAACACAAACAATGCCACAGCCAGTAAAATGTTTGTGTTCTAACGTTTCCCTTCCTCCCGGCCCCGGTGCAGACTGAGTGATTGGCCGTAAACTGTGGAGGTTTCTGAGGAAGCGTGACCCTCCTGGGCTGAGGATTAGTATTAATTACAATTAGGAGCGCAGAGGAGAGGGCTGCCACAGCTCAGAGCTACAGAACCATGCCGAGACCAGGCAGCATGGAACCTGTCAATCAGGAGGCTGGTCCCACAGTTCCGTAGCTGTGGAAACAAAAGAGGAACAGTCCTTCGGAATCTCCCCCTGTTCTGCCTGGACTGCGTGTCTGCTCCCTGGCCTCTGCCCTGCCAGCAACGCTGGGCTCTAGAATAGATGCAGCTCTTCTCTTCTCTGGGTGCAGTTCAACCACCGCTGACTCTGCAGGCGACTCGTTGGGCAGCATTCGGGACTTCAGAGTTGGACACAGCAGAGTAACAGAGACACAGAGACACAGCAAAGACAAAGAGACACAGAGACACAGCAGAGACACAGCAGAGACACAGCAGAGACACAGAGACACAGAGACACAGAGACACAGCAGAGACACAGAGACACAGAGACACAGCAGAGACACAGCAGAGACACAGAGACACAGAGACACAGCAGAGACACAGCAGAGACACAGAGACACAGAGACACAGCAGAGACACAGAGACACAGAGACACAGCAGAGACACAGAGACACAGCAGAGACACAGAGACACAGCAGAGACACAGAGACACAGAGACACAGAGACACAAAGACACAGCAGAGACACAGCAGAGACACAGAGACACAGCAGAGACACAAAGACACAGAGACACAGCAGAGACACAGAGACACATTAACACAGCAGAGACACAGCAGAGACACAGCAGAGTCACAACAGAGACACAGCAGAGACACAGAGACACAAAGACACAGAGACACAGAGACACAGCAGAGACACAAAGACACAGAGACACAGCAGAGACACAGAGACACATTAACACAGCAGAGACACAGCAGAGACACAGCAGAGTCACAACAGAGACACAGCAGAGACACAGCAGATACACAGAGACACAGAGACACAGAGACACAGCAGAGACACAGCAGAGACACAGAGACACACAGACACACAACAGAGACACAGAAACACAGCAGAGACACAGAGACACAGAGACACAGACACACAGCAGAGACACAGAGACACAGAGACACACAGCAGAGACACAGAGACACAGAAACACAGCAGAGACACAGAGACACTGAGACACTGAGACACAGCAGAGACACAGCAGAGACAGTGGCAAATAGGGCGCAGGTCTGGTGGGAGACGCCGCTGAACCCAAAACACAGGAGGCTTCATTCAGTGGCCTCCGCCAGGCAACAGTGGAGCTCAGTGATTTGTTTGTGCTCTCTTAGTCATTCCGTTTTATCCCTGAAAGTAAACAAACAAAAACTCATGCCAGTACATGTTTTTCCCATCACCTCAACTCTCTCTCTTTCTTTCTGTCTCTCTCTTTCTCTCTTTCTTTTATTCTTTGTTTCTCTCCTTCCTCACTATACTGTGGATATAGCGTGCTTGCGGTTTTCCCTACTAAATGTATACATATTTTGTTCCTTATGCATTTCATCTAAAGGTTCAATATTGAGCAGCATAATTGATGTGATGGATCTGGAAGCAGTTTCCCATGTACGTCTGTGTGGAGGGTAGAGTCTCTCTCTCCCTCACAGTCACACTCAAGGAGGCTCATTCGTCTATGGGGTTTCCGGACTTCCTTTTGTTAGCTGCATGTCTCGTTGACCTTAGTAGGAGGACTCTAAAGCGTTCGTTGCAAAGTTTATATTTGTTTTGTTTTTTTTTGTATATTTGTTTGTGTGTTGTCTGTAAGTGTGTGGAATCTGTACTCATGGCAAGTTGTCATGCCGGTGTTCCATGTTTGTGTAAGGGTTTATAATTCACCAAAATGATTTTTTCAATGTTTTGGATTGGACAACATCAGTGTTCTCCTGGCTAACCATAACTACCACATGACACACGACAAACACATGACCTGTGTTTACACACAGCAGACGACAGGCTGTATAGTGTGTGCTGTGTATCCTGACGTTTAGAGGAAACGTCTTTGAGTATCGTGCTGCAGCTCAGGTTTGTTTGCTGTCTACATGACAGGACCCTGTTTGTGATCTCACACTTGTCAGACTGTCAGGTGCGGTTCTTCATTCCTAATTGGCCGAGCTGCTTTGGGTGCAATGGCCTGGAGGAGTAAGACACAGCGGTTATTAGACCGCCACACTCTGGCACTAATTAGCAGACGAATGCTAAGGAAGAGACGCTGTCTTGCTACACAACAGTTTAGCAGCTTAGTTAAGGTGAGTCTCAAGTGCCGTTTAGGCAGGCAGTGAGAAAGTTAGCGCCAAGCCTGAGGTCGCGGTTACACCACACCTCTGTGCCCCCTTGCGCCAAGCCTGTCGTCACGGTTACACCACACATCTGTGCCCCCTCGCGCCAACCCTGTCGTCACGTCACACCGGACCTCTGTGCTCCCCCCTAGACTGTGTCTGTGTGAGGCTATGAACTATGGCCAGGCCTTCTATCATATCTCCCAAGCAAACTGTACTGTAGCAAAAAATACATTGAAAATAAATAAATAAGTAACGCGTGAGTGACGGCACAGACTATTTCCCTGCGGTTCCACGTTCCTCCCGTCCGACATCTTTGTCACAGCGGCAGACACGGCGGCCATCAGAGCAGCGCTGTACTCGTTCAGCCCAGACGAGCCAATCTCACTTAATGGTGTCAAGCTGCTCGGGAGCACCAGGACACCTCCAGCCCTGCGCAGCGCTCTGACACACACACACACACACACACACACACACACACACACACACACACACACACACACACACACACACACACACACACACCTCCAGCCCTGCGCAGCGCTCTGACAGCTGCAGCGGCAACCGCCGGGCGCTGGGAAGATGGATGGAGCAGCCAGAGCAGCCAGCCCTGGGGGGGGGGTAGCGGCTTATGAAAGGCATCCGTCTGCGGGCACCGAGGCTGAGCAGAGCAGGGATGGGAGACTGGGTTGTGATAGGTCCCTGAGAGAGACGTGATGGGAGACTGGGTTCTGATAGGCCACTGAGAGAACCGTGACGGGAGACTGGGTTCTGATAGGCCACTGAGAGAACCGTGACGGGAAACTTGGCTCTGATAGGCCATTGAGAGAGCCGTGATGGGAGACTGGGCTCTGATAGGCCACTGAGAGAGCAGTGATGGGAGACTGGGCTCTGATAGGCCACTGAATGAGCCGTGATGGGAGACTGGGCTCTGATAGGCCACTGAGAGAGCAGTGATGGGAGACTGGGCTCTGATAGGCCACTGAGAGAGCCGTGATGGGAGACTGGGCTCTGATAGGCCACTGAGAGAACTGTGACGGGAGACTGGGTTGTGATAGGTCCATGAGAGAGCAGGGATGGGAGACTGGGCTCTGATAGGCTGCTGAGAGAGCCGTGACAGGAGACTGGGCTCTGATAGGTCCCTAGTGAGAGAGACACATGGCAGAGGCTCTGATCACAGGCCAGCCTAATGGCAAGATGGCACATTTCCAGCTCAAAGACAGAGAAAATGCTTCCATCTCAAAGACAGAGGAAATGCAGAAGGTTCTGGTGTGTGTGTGTGTGTGTGTGGGGGGGATTTGGAGATTCTGCTACTATTTAGCCAACAGAGATGATTAATTTGGACAAAGCCAGTAAACAGCTGCAGGGTGATGGGAAATATTATATTACCAGACTCATGGCATAATGATGGGCTATTAATGATTAATGATTATTAATGATTATCAGACTTATG
>NC_137921.1:35456255-35463755 GCF_963457725.1 Sprattus sprattus | reverse complement strand
TGAAATGAGGTATCATCAACCTCTCTGGTGTCACGTAGCATGCACGCTAACAAGCTAGTGTTGTCTAGCTAAATCCGTAACTTATTAACGTCTATTAGCGCGACAGGTAATGTTGTAAAGCGTGGCACGCGGGTGGTCTGCATCTATGCATGCAACCTACGTTATGGCCAAGCTGCATCTCCTCCTCCTTCTCCTGAAAAGTTTTCTGACAAATAGGCGTTTTGTCATCATCCTCTGATACTGAGAAGTAGGCTACTGCCACACAGCCGACGCTCATAAACATTTGCTTCGCGTGCGCATAATTTAAACCTAATTTAAACGTCACCTTATCGGCCAGGTATATCGGCAGAAATTTTTCATATCTGCAGATACAGATAATTAAGTTTTGAAGCCCATATCTGCCGATACCGATGTCTTGCCGATATTATCGTGCATCCCTAGTGTGTACATCAGAGTGTGTGTGTGTGTGACTGTGTGTGTATGTCAGAGTGTGTGTGTATGTCAGAGCGTGTGTGTGTGATTGTGTGTGTATGTTAGAGTGTGTGTGTATGTCAGAGCGTGTGTGTGTGATTGTGTGTGTATGTCAGAGTGTGTGTGTGTGTGTGACTGTGTGTGTATGTCAGAGTGTTAGTGTGTGACTGTGTGTATATCAGAGCGTGTGCGTGTGTTACTGTGTGTGTATGTCGGAGTGTTAGTGTGTGACTGTGTGTATGTCAGAGTGTGTGTGCGTGTGTGTGTGTGTGTGTGTGTGTGTCAGTGTCCAGTGCTGCTGATGTGAGGGAGCAGTGGTATTGCCCTGTGAGTGCTGCTGCATGTACTGATGGCTGCTGGAGCCAAGGGGAAATTGCGGTCCTGATGCTGCGGGCGCCGTGGCGACAGGTAATTACAACCCAGCCCTGCTCCCGGTCGCCGGGGTCACCAGCCCGGACTGGGAGCACACAGAGCCCTGATGGCCTCCAGATAGCTGGCTGCCACGGCGACGGGGCCTATCAGTCCGCAGCCAGTCAGCACTCTGTTCAGAGCAATCGCCTGCCAGACAGAATGCCTACCCCTGTCTGTTACCTGTCTGCACAGGTGAGCCACTCCCCGTGAGGGATGACTCCTGCGTCCAGCGGTGCCCAGCCGGCCGTGCTGCTGATCTGTTACAGAGACAGACTAATCTCCCCATCAGCGCGCGGCTCTGAAGGCGGATCTGGTGTCTGCACCACCAGCCACGCCGCGGAGGAAGCCCAGGCCTCAGGGAGGGAGAGTCTGATGGGGGATGTCTTACTAACGCTTCCCTCTCAAGTCCGTCCAGGACAGAAATATGAAATACAACAGGGGCCTTTCTCTGCCTGTTGTCTGGAAGTGTGTGTGTGTGTGTGTGTGTGTGTGTGTGTGTGTGTGTGTGTGTGTGTGTGTGTGTGTGTGTGTGTGTGTGTGTGTGTGTGTGTGTCCAGGGGCCTTTCACTACTTGACGGCTTTGGCCTGAGACATGCAGGCTCTGTTCAGGAAGCTCTGGGACATCAATCTAACATTAATAATATTTTCCTGCGATGGCTATCTCTGGTTTCCTTCCTTCTGATGGTCTGGAGGCAACAGTTGTGTCTCAGTTCTGCTGTGTTTATTTGACTGGCCTTTCAGCGCGCCACAGCCAGGAGTGAAACAGAGCACTCTCGCTGTCCCTGAGCACATGGAACATATGTGTGTGTGTGTGTGAGTGAGTGTGTGTGTGAGCACATGGAATGTGTGTGAGTGCGTGTGTGTGTGTGTGAGTGTGTGAACGGTGTGTGTGTGAGTGTGTGTGCAAATGGTGTGTGTCTATGAGAGTGTGTTAGCGGTACTCTTCTTTATTTAAGCTCATGTAACAGCGCCACCCAGCAGATCCCCCCCCCCCCCCCCCCCCACACACACACACACACACACCCTGACGAGGCGAACAGAGAGCCATAGGCCAACTCCTCTGCTGACAGACAGCCTTTTTCATCCGTGTGCTCTCACCCCTCACCACTGCGCTAACCAGCATAGGCAGAGCGCACAGCACTTATCACAGGAACAACATCCTACATCAGAAATGCCTGTTGGACCTGCTGGGTTGGGGTGGGAAGAGGGGGCAGTTAGTTACTGAACTTAAGGGGTTGGGGTGGGAAGAGGGGGCAGTTTGTTACTGAAGGTAAGGGGTTTGTGGGGCAAAACATATACCATCCATGTGCCAGAGAGAGGAATACTCATGTGAGATATGGCGTTCCAGGGCGACACATCTGGAGTGTTTGCCTGTGGTGCTCTGGTGCAGGACCTGCCTCTTCTTCCTCCACCCAATGGTGATGCTCTGGTGGTGCTCTAGAGATGATCTGGTTATGCTCTGGTGATGTGGTGATGCTCTGGTGATGCTCTGGTTATGCTCTGGTGGTGTGGTGATGCTCTGGTGATGCTCTGGTTATGCTCTGGTGATCTGGTGATGCTCTGGTGGTGCTCTGGTAATGCTGTGGTGATCTGGTGCTCTGGTGCTCTGGTGATGCTGTTGTAGGTGTAATGGGTACCATTCTCATATGGGAGTACCAGATTATGTAGGTATCTTACCCAGTGAGCAGGCGCCGGATGAATGTGGGTGCAATTGTGTATGAATTGTGATATTGACTTCACGAGGGCCACCAAGACACACTGGTGCTGTCCGTGCAACAGCAACAATATGTTGGTAATCTCACCCGATTGGACAGGGATCAACCATTCAACAAAGGCAGATCAATTAAGTTGATAATCCACAAATCATAAAATATATTATACTATCAATTTGGAACAATGATTAATAATTAAATTAATAACTACAAACACAGTTACCTTATTAATAGTATGGTTGAAGGTCATTGGAGTTCTGAATAGAAGAGGTTGACAACGTCCATTCTTGTGTAACATTAAATACACCAGCGTATATAAATCAAGGTATTTATTTACACAATGATAAAGAAATAACACACAATATGTAATCTAGCTAAATGTATCTAACTAATGAATTGAAGGAGTATATGTATGTGTAAGGGAGAGAGGGAGTGTGTGTGTGTTTGCGAGCTAGTAAACTCGGTGTTGCGCTTTTGGGAGCGCGCCTGAAAGTATGTATGCGTATGTGTGCGTGTGTCCCTTTGTTCGTGAACATAAATGTGTGGTGAAAGAGGACGAGCCTATGCACCGCGAATTTCGAGTATGTGCTTCGCGTGTGTGGCTATATGAAGGCCAATGTATTTGTAATCGTATGTGATTTAAGATGCCATGTTAGAAGAGGGAAATGGTTAGTAACGCATGCAAGTCCCGATGTATATGAGAAGCAATCATAACGTTAACCCTTAGATGGTGTGGCGAAGCCAACTACCAACTAACAATGAAAGTATATAACAGTTATGTTCGGTAAACAAAACAGATACAATACATTAACAATGGCATATGTAAACAGTCCTATGCTAAGCCAGGTTGTGAATAGCTAAGTAGCTAGCTGCCCAGTCGAAGTTACCAGTCCTTTGGAAAAGTGTTGGCGCATCCGATGTTCCTGAGAGCAGAGAAGAGATGAAAAAGTTGTCCTTGCTTTGATGTCGTCGTTTCACTGCAGTTACGTTCGGAGGAGTTGATCGCTCGGAATGTTGCAGTTTCCGCGAGTTCTCTTGTGCTTCGTTGTTCCCGTTGCAGAGATAGATAGCTGCAGGTCTAATGTTAGCTGCTTTGCTAAACTTACTTCGTCTCAGTTAGCAGCCAGTGTTTAGCTAACGAGAGATCTCAGGCAATTGTTTGCCGTGGGCAAAGGTGAGAGCTTAGTCTGTTCTTTTCCGTTTTGAGAGAACAAAGGAAAGTTGTTCTTCACCCTTGGAGGTGAGTGGAAGGAGACGTGAGCCTGGCCAAAGCCAGTGGAGAGAGAGCGCAAAGAGAATGAATGTATCATTTCAACGCAGTTTATAGGCAAAAGTACGTCACGATTTTAACACCTTGTTTTCAGCCAATACTTTCTCTTGCAGATAAGACTTTAGGTGATAAGGGAATTGTGGGTAATGAAGTCTTTTGTAGGACTACCGACACTGTGGTGATGCTGTGGTGATGCTCTGGTGATTCTCTGGTGCTGCTCTGGTGATCTGGTGCCTGGCAATGGGTCCCTGAGGAGGGTGATGCTCCCAGGGGAGAGTAAAGTTGTCTCGAGGGAACACACACAGCCTCATACTGACTCACACACACACACACAGACTCATACTGACACTCACACACACAGAGCCTCTGCAGTGTTTAGCTGTGTTTGTGTATGTGAGTATGTATGTGTGTAGCTGTGTGTGTGTGTGTGTGTGTGTGTGTGTGTGTGTGTGTGTGTGTGTGTGTGTGTGTGTGTGTGTGTCAGGGACGTGCGGTCATAGGAGGCAGGGGAGGCAAGTAAAAAAAATTAACAAATTAAAAAATATGTATATGCATATAAATATATATATTATAAAATAAATATTCATATTTCTCTACTAATGTGTGGTATGGGTGCAATATCTGCATGATTCTGATCATTTCGAGCATTTTTATTATCAAAATCGCTGAATTTGCGCATTTCCGGTTCCTGAAAACAGGGACGTGCCGTGGGATGAGGCAAATGCATTGGTGTCTATGGGCAGCTGAGCCAGTGCCTCAGTAAGGATTGCGCAATCACTCCAAACTGGGTTTTACGCATGCGTGCGCAAGCGTAGAACCTTTGAGTTGAGCTCAAAACGCATTGAAAAATATTGTAACTGAGGCAGGCAGTACCACTGCCTCAGTGAAGGGGGCGAGCGAGAGCGCACTTGTAGGGTATTTTCTGGTTCTGAAATTGGACCTCTTCTACCCTTCTATACACGTCTGTTTGACCTTGATGTCGAAAATGGAAGATTGTATTGCTAAGCTGAAGCAGTTCTCAAAACTGGACTTTCAGTCCAAACGTGAAATGATTAATAATGGGAGACCAATACCGGAGCTAAAAGGTTTGCTTCAAACGACGGGACAGAAGGTATTGACATTTGCATTGGAGTGTTTCACGTATATTCATGCGAAACACAAACCTCGCTAAAGGCTGCTGGCGCAGGAAAGATGCCTTGAAGTTGTGAGCAGACTATTCCTGAGCTAAACTACTGACTGCATTCGCTCAAGAAAAGGAGGGAAATCGCGGGAGAAGACAACAGATTTCCATTGAACTATACGGATAGTCGTGAGTGGATTACGTTTGTTTCACCTCTAATTGACGGTTACGAGCTCCAACGAAAGTGCACCAACTTTAAATTATACTGGTCAGTAGAACATTTTGGTATTGTGTGCTATGTCTGCGGTGTTAAACTGTTTGCTTGTTTATATGTTGTGTAAATAAATATGTAATTGTTTTTGTCTAAACTGAAAATTCAAAACTCTGTCCGAGTCATTTAAATTAGCATCCCACAACCGTAGTTATATTGTCCCTAGACAAAATTAAATTAGCCACATCATTGGTGGGAGGGCTACATACGCTCGCTTGATACTATTAATATCTTATTTGACAGGGTGTACAAGTTCAATTAGCACACCGGTTGTACGTTTAGCTGTAGGCCTATAGCCTTGTAAAAGTTAGGTTAACAAGTCAGTTGAGTATTGAGCCGCATAACTTCTTATAATAAATAAAAAACAATTGTTTAAAAGTAATAGTATTAGACAATAAAACATAACGTTTTTTCAGTCCTGGTCAGATATACCATATGCATACATGTATGATGTATACATTTCATTTTTTTTTAAACAACTAGAGATCGGAATGACGTAATCACTTCCGGTTTCTGTGCCTCATCAGATAGGAACCCCACCGCACGTCACTGGTGTGCGTGTGTGTTTGTGTGTAGCTGTGTCTGTGTATGTGAGTATGTATGTGTGTAGCTGTGTGTGTGTGTGTGTGTGTGTGTGTGTGTGTGTTTGTGTGTAGCTGTGTTTGTGTACAGTGTGTGAGTATGTATGTGTGTAGCTGTGTGTGTGTGTGTGTTTGTGTGTAGCTGTGTTTGTGTATGTGAGTATGTATGTGTGTAGCTGTGTGTGTGTGTGTGTGTGTTTGTGTGTGTGTGTGTGTGTAGCTGTGTGTGTGTGTGTGTGTGTGTAGCTGTATGTGTGTGTGTATGGGTGAGTATGTATGTGTGTAGCTGTGTGTGTAGTCTGTTTTTAGGAATACCACCTGACACCAAACCTTAAGAATTTACTCCATCGACACACACACACACACACACACACACACACACACACGCGCGCGCACACACACACACACACACACACACACACACACACACACATACACACACATACACACAAAGATATACACACACGCACACAAACACACATACCCCTCCCATGCGTGTAGAATTTGAGCTCAGTTACCGAACTCCTAAACGGCTGAAAGTTAACTTTCGGCCGCGCCTCACAACTGCAGGAGAGAAGTCATCATTTCTCTCCAATAAAGAAGAAACAAAGTGTCAGGGGAGACGGCAAATCAGACAGAATGGCCTATTTATTCTGCCTCTGACACCTAGATGGGAACAGGAGGAGACCAGAGGCGGCCCCGGATCCCCCACTCACAACACAAATGGCTTTTTCATGAGCCTAATAGGAAATTATATGTTATTATGTCCCACCGCTTGACACACCGATTATGAAATGATACGACACAAAGAACGTAGGAGTGTGTCAGTGTGTGTGTCTCAGTGCGTATGCCTCACTGTGTGTGTGTGTTTGCGTGTGTGTTGAGAAGGGGGAACTAAACCAATAGGGAGCACTTGCCTTTATTTTGAAAAGAGTCACATTATTTAATTCATTATTCACCCAAGAAGCAATATACACCTCATTAAACCAAAATGGAAGAAATGTAATTGTTTTTTTTTTCTTTCATTCTATCATCAGAGCACTTTACAGGGCTCATTCCACCTCTCCCTCTCTCTCTCTCTCTCCATCTCTCCATTTAACTCCATCTCTCTCTTTGAATTGGTTGTAATATGCATTTCTTATATTGTGGTATTTTGTACATTCCGTCAGAAAATTAGGCTAACGCTTAGACAGCGTTCATGTTGCTCTCTCTCACTCTCTCTCACTCCACCTCACTCTCTCTCTCTCACTCCATCTCTATCTCTCTCTCCATCTCTCTCTCACTCATCTCTCTCTCTCACTCCATCTCTCTCACTCCATCTTTCTCTCTCTCTCTCTCTCACTCCACCTCACTCTCTCTCACTCCATCTCTATCTCTATCGCCATCTCTCTCTCACTCCATCTCTCTCACTCCACCTCACTCTCTCTCTCACTCCATCTTTCTCTCTCTCTCTCTAACTTCACCTCTCTCTCTCTCTCACTCCATCTCTCTCACTCCACCTCACTCTCTCTCTAACTCCACCTCACTCTCTCTCTCACTCCATCTCTCTCACTCCACCTCACTCTCTCTCACACCCCATCTCTCTCTCTCCAGTTCTCTCTCTCACTCCATCTCTCACTCCATCTCTCTCTCTCTCTCTCTCTCTCTCTGTGTCTCTCTCACTC
>NC_137921.1:35393755-35451255 GCF_963457725.1 Sprattus sprattus | reverse complement strand
CGTCAAATAGCATTTAAAAAACGCAGCACATGACTAACCCGAGAGCCATGAGAGACGAGAACATTCAAATATTTTTTTCTCTGTCTTGACCATCCAAGTCACATTACTACAGTACTGTCAGTGGTCTTTGGGGAGAAGCTGCTGTTTCACCGTTAATGTTTCCACTTCAGAGCTCTTCTTCTTCTAAATCCCCTCATTTTCATTGATGCGTGTTGGAACTCAGGTATGTTGTACAGAACTCATATTTGTACTGCTGTTCTCTACTTTCATTCTCATTTCATGGTAAACGTAGTAGGTTTGGATTTCCATCTCAGGTGCAATTAGGTGCACGAACTTGCTCTCACTCTTGCCTTCTCTCACAAAAGTGGATCAAAATACTCAAACCCACTTAAGCCACACATTGCAGCTGCGCTAACGTAGTTATGTAGTTACAGTGGGGAAAATAAGTATTTGAACCCCTGCAGATTTCGCAAGTTTGGCCACTTGCAAAGAAATGTGTGATCTAGAATTGTAATGGTAGGTGTATTTTAACAGTGAGAAACAGAATATCAACAAAAAAAATCCAGAAAACTGCATTTTATAAGATTTATGACTTTATTTGCATTTGATGCAAAAAATAAGTATTTGAACCCCCAAGCAAACAGCAAGAATTCTGGCTCCCAATGGCCAATTATGTGCCCAAGAAGCACACAGATTAGTCCTCATTGGGTCTAACAAGGTATACCTGATCTCAACTGGTGACCTGTATAAAAGAAACCTGTCCAAAGAATCATACTTCACACCTTCAACCTCACCACCATGGGCAAGACCAAAGAGTTGTCCAAGGACGTCAGAGATAAGATTGTAGACCTGCACAAGGACAATGGAAGCAACACCAAACAACTGTCACCCGCTCTAGGTCTGGGGCTACATGCAAGATATCCCCTCATGCGGTATCAGTGATCATCCGAAAGGTGCAGAATAACCCCAGAACAACACAGGGGGAGCTTGTGAATGATCTCAAGGCAGCTGGGACCACAGTCACCAAGAAAACCATTGGCAACACATTACGCCGTAATTCTTTGAAGTACTGCAGCATTCGCAAGGTCCCCCTGCTCAAGAAAGCACATGTACAGGGCCATCTGAAGTTTGCCAATGAACACTTGAATAATTCTAAGGAGGATTGGGAGACATGATGTGTTCAGATGAGACCAAAATCAAGCTCTTTGGCATCAACTAGACTTGCCGCATTTGGAAGGGGAAGAATGCTGAATATGACACACCCACCGTCAAGCATGGTGGTGGAAACATTATGCTTTGGGCTGTTTCTCTGCCAAGGGTACAGGACGACTCCACCGCATCGAGGGGACTATGGATGGGGCCATGTAACGTGGAATATTGGGCTTGAACCTCATTCCCTCATTCCCACCCATTGAAACGCAACCTTAAGGATTTGGAGAGGATCTGCAAAGAGGGGTGGACCAAAATCCCTCCTGAGATGTGTGTAAACCTTGTGGCCAACTACAAGAAATGTCTGATGTCTGTGCTTGCCAACAAGGGTTATTCCACCAAGTACTAAGTCATGTTTTGCTAGGGGTTCAAATACTTATTTTTTTGCATCAAATGCAAATAAAGTCATAAATGTTATAAAATGCAGTTTTCTGGATTTTTTTTTGATATTCTGTTTCTTACTGTTAAAATACACCTACCAGTACAATTCTAGATCACACTTTTCTTTGCGAGTGGCCAAACTTGCAAAATCGGCAGGGGTTCAAATACTTATTTTCCCCACTGTATGTTTGGGCCACTCAGATCCTGCAGGGCAAAACGCACCCCTCCGTTTAGCCTCAGCGCCGTGGCAAGAGCACAGCTTTAGTTCCTGGCCACACTACTCCTCTCATTACCATCAGGAGTTGTTCAGGGCTTTAAGCGCGACCCAAAGAGCAAATAGCACACAGAGCTACCCCAGTTTGACACCAATCACCACACACTCCCCTATAAACAACAATGAAGAGCTCTCTCTGTTTGCGGGGCATGTGTGTGTGTATGTATATGTGTGTGTGAGTGTGTATGTGTGCATATGTGTGTGTGTGTGTGTGTGTGTGTGTTTGTGTGTGTGTGTGTTTGTGTGAGCAAGTGTGTGTGTGTGTGTGTCTGTGTGTGTCTGTATATGTGTGTGTGAGTGTGTGTATGTGTGCATACGTATGTGTGTGTGTGTGTTTGTGTGTGTGTGTATGTAAATGTGTGGGTTTGTGTGTGTGTGTGTGTTGTGTGTGTGTTTGTGTGTGTTTGGGTAGCGGTGTGACTACATATATCCCCTCTGTCACTCACCCAGCCCATTCAGTCTGGGCCTCTTTGTCCCCAGACTTCCTTTGAGGCCAGAGTCTTCTCCTCTCCGTCTTTTTGTGTGTGGGATGAAAAGGGCGCAGTTTATTATGTTCCCCACCCCTCAAGACCCCCCCACAACACCCCACACCACCCCACACACTCATGCCCCCCCCCCCCCCGCCTCCCCAAGCCTCCCCCCTCCCAAGTGACGCTTCAGCAGACAGAGGCAGCCAAAGCTCTTCTGTGAAATGCAATGCAAGGTCAGGAGAGAAGAGGTTGCCCAGCAGGAAGGAAAAAGAGGTGCGAGAGAATAAGAGAGAGAAAGAGATTGAGAGAGAGAAAGAGAATGAAAGAGAGAGGAAAACAGAAAGACAGAGAGTGGGAGATAAGATAGAAAATGGGGAGGGCAAGGACTCAAAAGGGGGCAGAAGACAGGATATGAATAAGACAGATGGAGAGAAAGAACTAAGAGAGAGAGAGAGAGGGAGAGGGAGAGGAAGAGAGAGGGAGAAAGAGAAAGAGAGAGAGAGGGAGAGAGAAGGAGAGAGAAAAGGAGAGAGAGAGAGAGAGAAGGAGAGAGAGGGAGAGAAGGAGAGAGAGAGAGAGCGAGAGAGGGAGAGAGAGAGAAGGAGAGAAGTGCTCAGGGCACAGTGAGGAAAAGGGGATGAACAGAGTAAAGGGAGAAGGCGAGATGGAGCAGAGATGGGCCCCATTTTTACACTTCTGAGCTCTTCCCAGTGGCAGAGTTTGACCTCTGTGTGCAGCCCGCGGCAAGCTCCTCTTTCAGGAGGCTATAATCTCAGCCTAGTCCCTGCACCACATACACACACACACACACACAGACACACACACATACACACCAGAGTACACACACACAGACAGCACTGGGGGAGAGGACCTGAGGGCCATGAAAACAAAGCAGAAGTTTACCAGGTGACATCAGCTTACATGCCACAGACGGGCTCAAGCACCATTCATTCTTTGTGTGAGTGTCAGCAAACATTCACTCACACATCGTTATATCGCCAAACTCCATCTAGTGCTGCACTCAACTCCTCTGACGCACAGAGTATGCAGCTACTAGTACAGCTTTTATTCAGGGTTGGAAATGATACGACATGAAAGTCCTCAGCTCTGCAAGTGAGACTCGACAAAAAAGCAACCATTTCGCTTTACAAAAAAACTGTGAAAATGACAGTACACTCCTAATATTGCTTTGTGGCCTAACATTGGCATTGAGTAACAGTTATATTGAAATTCCCGTCTATAAAGTGTCAAATCCTATTGGGCTGAAGGCTGATATTAATATAGTCCTTAGAGGGTTATGAGTGTTACTGTTATTTATACATCAATGGAGAAGGTGCATGTGGCTGTCTTGTTTAGTCTAGTTCAAAGAACCCGATACATGGTCAAATAAATCAGTGACAGTAACTAGGAGACTGGTGGACATACAAATGGCCTGAATACTCAAAAAAAACTTGCATAGGGAAGCATTCTGTAGCTAAGACGATGGACACATGGACACGTGCATGCGTTTAGAAATAGGAAAAAGCATGCAGCATACACAAGCGTATAAACAACGTTTTTCAGGATCGACATCTGAAGGATAAACACGGCCGCCGCTCTCGTAGGCCTGAGAAAACTGATTGGTGCGGCTTGGATTGAGCTGGAGAGCAGAGCAGAGCAGAGAATCATCAACATCGCTTCAGCGGTTTTCTCACTTCGCTCAGAAGCAGCAAAGATGGAGCCGGGTCACATCTTTCCAGAGAGTTGAATTCTGAATAAATTCATTTCATTTCATCTCCCTCTTTCCCCCTCTCTCATTCTCCCTCCCCCCCCTTCTGTTTCTCTCTCTCTTCCCACCTCTACCCCTCTCTCTCTCTCCCTCCCTATCTCTCTCGATCTCTCTTTCTCTCTTTCTTTTAAATTTGGGATTTATGGGGTTCAGGCATTGTGGAACCAGTGAATTTCTTGGAGGCGATTTTTCTCGCCTCCAGCTGGGATACTCAATGGCATTCGTTCCCCTTGTTGGCTTGGCTTCTCCACGTTCTTCAGACTGCAATGAATCGTCGCTGACACGAGTCAACCGGAATTATGGGATGCAGATCCTCGCCTCCATGGTAACGCTTCTCTGTCACTAGATTGCTATGCCAGGATGTTCCAGAAGTAGCAAAGTGAAAAAGCTCATGGTCAATGTCTGTACAGATAGTTTTAAACACACACCGACGTCAGAGTCACACGCAAATTATCAAGAGGCTTTGTTATTTCCTGTAAATTCTGTAAATTATTTGTACAGCTCTTTTCAAATTCCTCTATTTACTGCAGGCTGAAGGTCTTTGCACAATTGGCCATGGAGAAGAGCCATCTCTGGAGTGGCTGACTGTATACAAGTGTTTTCTACAGAGAATTACTTCTCTGCAAACACACACACACACTCACTCTCACACTCACACAAACACACGTACACAAACACAAACACACACACACACACTCTCACACTCACACTCACACTCACACTCACACTCACACTCACACTCACACACACAAACACACTCTCACACACACACACACACGCACACGCACACGCACACGCACACACACACACACACACACACTCTCACACAGACACATACGCACATGCACACATGTACAGTACACAAACACACACACACACACACACACGCACTTCAGCTTCTTTAACATATTGAAAGTCATATTTCCAAATATGAAACAGTTTACACGGACCCCAAAGGCAGTGTTCCATCTGTGCGCTGTTGTTCATTAAACCCATAAAGATCACTTGTGTGTGTGTGTGTGTGTGTGTGTGTGTGTGTGTGTGTGCTGTTTAAAAGGACCGGATCGTGCTAGTGGGCGTCTCTGCCTGTACTGCACGCCTCTAACCACACTGGGAGGGGAAGGACCTCATATGTGGAGAACACGGAACATGAAAAAGACCATTTGACTTGGAAGTAGCCACATTAGCCCAGACAAGTGGCGGAGTTCTTGTGGGAATGAGTATTAATGTTTTTTCAAACTGATCTCTGGGCCTCTCAGAGTCCTTCATGATCAGTAATTACTCCTGTTCCTGACTTCAGAGGCCCACAGAGACAGACAGAGAGAGAGAGAGAGAGAACAGAAAACATATGGCTATTTTACCCACATATGATACATTTAATGAATATTACAGCATAATCATCCTCTCTAACCGCTGGAGTCTGCTCAAACCTGGAGCACATTTGACAGATTCCAGCCAAATCTGCCTCACGACTCACATAAGAAAGTTACGCAGGTGTACGCTGCCACCTAGTGTCCAACATCTGCCATGACATAGTTACAGACTCCAGAGCACAAGGCAAACCTCAGGCCATCAGCTGTTCTGAGACACTGGGCATACATTAGGATAGAGCACAGTGCAGTACTTGACTCTTTATCAGTGAGCTGTAAGCCATGCTCTGTGACACACTCTGTGGTGCTCTGTGATGCACTGTGATGCTCTGTGAGTCACTGTGGTGTTCTGTGATGCTCTGTGACTCACTCTGTGGTGCTCTGTGATGCTCTGTGACACACTCTGTGGTGCTCTGTGATGCTCTGTGACTCACTCTGTGGTGCTCTGTGATACACTCTGTGATGCTCTGTGACACACTCTGTGGTGCTCCGTGTCTCACTCTGTGGTGCTCTGTGATGCTCTGTGACACACTCTGTGGTGCTCCGTGTCTCACTCTGTGGTGCTCTGTGATGCTCTGTGACACAGTCTGTGGTGCTCTGTGACACACTCTGTGGTGCACTGTGATGCTCTGTGATGCACGGCGATGCACTGCAAGCTGAGGTGAGCCAAAGAGAGGGAAGCTAAGAGAAGAGAGGATGAGAGTCTTACCCCAGAGACAGCGATCTGCACAATCATCTGACAACCAGCCGCAGAACAGAGAGAGGATAACTGAGAGGGAGAGTGTGTGTGTGTGTGTGTGTGTGTGTGTGTATGTGTGTGTGTGTTTGTTTGACGGTGAGAAGCAGAGAAGAAGCCAGATTATGGGAGAAAGCACAAAAGAGTGACAGAGGAGGGGGGAGGCAAAAGAGAGAGAGAAAAAGATCTGTACACACTGAGAGGCTCCAGAGGGGTCAGCTCCTGAATAGGAACGAGTGGTTGAACAAAAGACTGGCACAGAGGATCTCCTGAGTCAGAGAGAGAGAGAGAAAGAGAGAAAGAGAAAGAGAGAGAGAGAGAGAAAGAAGGAGAGCGATCAGAGGGACAGTTGGAGGAGACAGATAAGAATCTAGAATGTGTTTGGAGCAGAACAGATCTGATTGGTTGGTCAGTGGAGGGGAGACAGCAGCTGTGCGTGTCATTGGCTATTGCAGCTTGAGTGACACCTAGCAGTGCGGCCTGGTGAGGTGTGGGCTGATTGCCAGTCACCTGATTCCACCTCGTCCTCAGGAGCCGAGCACAATGGCCGCCAGCCGATAGTTAAACAAGGCCACCAGCAGCTGGCTGGGCTGCACAGATGGCCCAGATTACAGAACAGCACTAAGTCTCATCATCGTTCCCAAACACCCAGAACCCCACTAGGCTGGTCTCTACTGGCATCAAGTAGCATTGACTAACATTCAGTAGCATTGGTTGGCATTGGGTAGAATTGGGTGGTATTGAGTAGCATTGAGTAGCATCAGTGGCGGTCCGTGGATTTCACGACTAGGCCTTCAGCGATGTCCTACAAGACAGTTAAACAGAGTGAATCCACCTCTTAATACCATCATTATGACGCCATGGCTCTCGAGCCATATATTTATACAGAAAGGCAGTATAAGTGAGCATTGCATCACCTAAACATAGTCGAGTACAACAGACTTCATTAATATTTCCGTATTAATAATTAAGAGTAGTAAACTCTCAGTTATATGATCGCTTGGATACTGTCACAACTTAAAAATAAAAGGCGATTTTCAGGGATTAGTCTACAAAGTTATATTAAGTCCACGGAAAGTAGTCTATGTGAGCTTTAACAAGTTTGTCCATTAAACATCGCATTGTCCCACCTGCAAAGCAGTAACATTAAACTGACCCAATCCTCACGATATCTAATATTTTCTTGAAAAGGTCCCTCTTGAAAATGGCGTTTCTATTATATTAGCGAATAATTAGGAACAGCAGTCCGTTTAATTTCTGTGATGCAGCAGGAAGTTGCGAAGAAATGGTAATTCAGGATGGCCGCGGGGCATTAAAAAGTCTTAAATCGCCGCGTTGTCTATGGTTAGGTCAGAGTGTAGACTACTGCGCAGCTAAAGCGTCTAAATACATGAATAGATAGCCTACTAGCTGGCTAGCCTGCTAACTAGTTATTACAGTGCATGAAATGCCCTGTATTGTTATTCCTAGGCATTTTCTTCTTCTTATTACAGTGCATGAAATGCCCTGTATTGTTATTCCTAGGCTTCTTCTTCTTCTTCTTCTTATTCTTGTTACCTTTTTCTGCGATTAATTCAGCCCGAACCACTTAACGTAGAAACTTCATTCAAACTTTGTCGCGTAGGTCTTGTAAACGACACTTATGCTATGTATTTTTCACTTTTCTAAACTTTATACTTTTTAAGATATTAAAGAAAAACGAATATAAATTTCTCCCATTGACTTACATTGGGCCATTATGACATCATAATAGGGTCTTTAAACTGGCTTGCACCTGTGCTTTACTCTGCCGTGCTAAGGCAAAAGACCGTAACTTCAAGTTTGGTCAAAAATGAGTTTTTGACGTATTTGTAAAATATCAGCAGTAATTAAACAAATGTACTGATATTAAATGTACTACTAACATGCCATTATCAAATTAAAGCCAGTGACATCAGTATTTTGGTTGATTTCACGATGTATAGGCTACCGACAGTTAGCATACCAAGCTAGGTAGCATTACCATTAGAATTGCATGGCAGATATGCTAAGCTATCGGGCTATTCCCCCACCCAGTGCCTGTGGCTAGTCCGAAAAAGGTGCATCTAAATCGGGTAACTTCGCTTGGCGAGCGGGGGCATGTGGAGGGGGAAAATGGGCCTCATTCTCTATCGTTCTCTCTCTCTCTCTCTCTCTCTCTCACACACACACACACACACACACACACACACACACACACACACACACACACACCCAATGGATTGACATAGATGTTTTATGTGTTTCATGTGACAATTCAAGTTCATTGTTTTATGTGCTTAATGTGATAATTCAATGGTGTGTGTGTGTGTGTGTGTGTGTGTGTGTGTGTGTGTGTGTGTGTGTGTGTGTGTGTGATAATCATTGTATTGGTAATTGTGATAAATGAAATAGTATTACTACTGATTAATTAATAGGGTCATTATTCCATTGTTATCATACCACTGAGCTTTAACATAGAAGTTACTGCCTTCTGCCTTAGTATGCTTCACTGACACCTGTGCCAAATCCAAAGAACCTCTTCTCTCTCTGTCCCTCTCAATTTAACTGTAACTAGGAACATTAAGACACCATCCATTCTCTATTTTTTTTCTCTCCATCTCTCCATCTTTCTCTCTGTCAACTTTCTCTCACACTCAATCTCTCTTCTTCACTCCATTTTTATCTCCTTTTTTCAATATTTTCACTCTCTCTTTATCTCTTCATCCAGAGCCACTCTTGTTCACTCTTCTTTCCTTCTTCCACTCTTCTTTCCTTTCTTATTTTCTTCTTCCATTTTTCTTTCCTTCTTCCACTCTTCTTGCCTTTCTTTTTTCCTTCATCCACTCTTCTTTCCTTCTTCCACTTTTCTTTCCTTTCTTCACTCTTCTTTCCTTCTTACACTCTTCTTTCCTTTCTTCTTTCCTTCTTTCACTCTTCTTTCTTTCCTTATTTCCTTCTTCCACTCTTCTTTCCTTCCTTCACTCTTCTTTCCTTTCTTCTTTCATTATTTCACTCTTCTTTCTTTTCTTCTTTCCTTCTTCCACTCTTCTTTCCTTTCTTCACTCTTCTTTCTTTTCTTCTTTCCTTCTTTCACTCTTCTTTCCTTTCTTCTTTCCCTCTTCCACTCTTCTCTCCTTTCTTCACTCTTCTTTCCTTTTGTCTTTCCTTCTTCCACTCTTCTTGCCTTTCTTTTTTCCTTCATCCACTCTTCTTTCCTTCTTCCACTTTTCTTTCCTTTCTTCACTCTTCTTTCCTTCTTACACTCTTCTTTCCTTTCTTCTTTCCTTCTTTCACTCTTCTTTCTTTTCTTCTTCCTTTCTTAACCTTTGCATTTCATGCACTGGTATTTCCTTCAGGAAATGCATTTTCTAGTTATTCTTCTTACCTTTTTCTGCGATTAATTCAGCCCGAACCGCTTAACGTAGAAACTTCATTCAAACTTTGTCGCGTAGGTCTTGTAAAGGACACTTATGCTATGTATTTTTCACTTTTCTAAACTTTATACTTTTTAAGATATTAAATAAAAACGAATCTAAATGTTCCCATTGACTTACATTGGGCCATTATGACATCATAATAGGGACTTTAAACTGGCTTGCACCTGTGCTTCACTGACAGCTGCACCAAATCAAAGGAACCTCTTCTCTCTGTCCCTCTCAATTTAACTGTAACTAGGAACATTAAGACACCTTCCATTCTCTACTTTTTTTTCTCTCCATCTCTCCATCTTTCTCTCTATCCCTCTCAGTCTACTTTCTCTCACACTCAATCTCTCTTCTTCACTCCATTTTTATCTCCTTTTTTCAATATTTTCACTCTCTTTTTCTCTTCCATTCTTCTTTCCTTCTTCCACTCTTCTTTCCTTTCTTCTTTCCTTCTTCCACTCTTCTTTCCTTTCTTCTTTGCTTCTTTCACTCTTCTTTCCTTTCTTATTTCCATCTTCAACTATTATTTCCTTCTTTCACTCTTCTTTCCTTTCTTCACTTTTCTTTCTTTTCTTCTTCCACTCTTCTTTCCTTTCTTCACTCTTCTTTCTTTTCTTCTTCCTTTCTTAACCTTTGCATTTCATGCACTGGTATTTCCTTCAGGATATGCATTTTCTAGTTTAGTCCTGTCAGCACTGTTTCCACACACTACACCACGCCCGCTAGAAATGTATTAATGTTATGGAAATTAAACGGTGGTCACTTAAACATATTCATCACAGTGTGAGACAGAAAAAAAAAAGTTTTACAATTACGTTACTACGTTACGTTCTAATATGTGACCGTTAGCACACCATTCATTCAACTCCATTGGTAGCTAACGTATCGTAGCCCGACCTATTATCCCGCAAGCGCTGGTACACGTTACTTAATATTGATTTCGGTATCATCCAGGATCGCAGATTTCGGAAAACTTAAGTCCCTGCCCAAAAAGGGTATTTAAATTAGCTTTGTAGCAAAAATGGCACATATACAGCGTATTGAAGTGTATAAGATAGTGTTGTAATACTGCATGTAGTACAAACCAGCCTGATACAAATAGTAGAATTTTGATTTTGCGACGTTCGTGTAAATTCTTTTTCTTGTTGAGCTTGATTCCCAACGGCATTTTACATCAATGCGGGATAATAGGTCGTCGCCAACTTTGTTGCCATTTCGCGACTGTACAAAACAAATCGGAAAATACGTTAAGAAATGTCAAACAAGACTTTGTGCATGTTCTACACACCTGTCACTTCTGAAATATGTAAGGTTGATTCATTAAACCATATTTATATTGATAAAAACATATTTGTTAAGCGGATTTTTTTGGTGGCCCGCGGGATAATAGGTCGCGTTACTACTGTGCTGTAATCTGCTGTTGCTCTGGGCCTCGTTTCCCGAACGCGCACTTAGCCTAAAAAGCACTTGAAATCGCTCGTAAGAGGATTCCTACGTTGCAGACGGGTTTCCCAACGCCACACTTAGCTTAAGTGTATCTTTCATTGAGAGGAATTCTACGTGTGGTCAGGACCAGTAGTAACTTCACACTTAGCGATGTAATCCACCAGGGGCGTCGTTCGACCGTCGTTCGGAAGAAACGGGAATTAAAAAAAAAAAACATGGCTACTTGAAGCGAGGAATATTTTACATGAATAAAGCTATCTACACAACTTTTTATATGTTTATAATGACTCGGTTTGATCGGAAATGTGCTACGTGACCAATGCAGAGTATTTAGGTCTTGACTGAAGCTTTCAAACAGTAGTTTGATGGCACATTTAGCGCTTATGCCACCACTCCATTGGCTTATATGGTAGCTTCTAGCTAGATGGTTGTATATTATGTAGAAGAAATCCAAACGATGTTTCTGTGTATAGCACATCATGAGAATGTCATTGTTTCACCTGCCTATTCCCATCAAAATAGAAATAAAGAATATTGAGTATTTGAAAATAAAGATTAGGCTATACAAAACTAGTGCATTGCCCGTAGGAATTATGCATTCTGTAGTGTTAGCAGACGTAGGGCTGTTGGGTAGTGTAATGGCAAGACATATTTGCACTCCACATAGGTACAGGTTACACTGAAGTATTATTGTGATGCATGTTTCCTTTTCATTAAGAAATGTGTTAATGGTAGCCTTTTTGGAGAGTTACCAACAAATAAAGTTTGAGATTATGTAGTGGATGCAGTTGAATATACTGTAGATGTCAACGTTGCTGTCTAAACTATAAACTAAATGTCATAAAGAAAGACATTATTTAAAATGAAGTTATGGTTGAAATAGGATCACTTCTTTATTGTAAGGGTAAGTGTAGGGCAAGAATGGTCATGCAGTTGGACTCAAATGTAGGTTAATTTTATTGAATGTATGTAGCCTACTGTACTGTATGACTTTGATGATGCTAGCTTTGACAGCCCACTCTCAGACAGATCGTAATAAATGTCCTTACAATGGGAACACAGTTTAAATAGGCTTCTCTGCTGGAGATGGTGTTACTATCCCCGCCCCGAATTTAGTGCACATTGCACGTTCGATGCACGCATAGGCTAGCTAATTTCACAGCAATTAACGTAAACAGGTTAACCTGACGTAAACAGCTCCTAAGAGCTACTTAAGAACTCGTGCACGTTGCGCTCGTGCACCTGACTTTAAGTTGATGGTTGGGAAACGCACGTAAATACAAAGTGCTACTTAGTGTACGATGTCGCGAAAATCCACGTAGGCCGTTAAGATACATCGTTATCGGGAAACGAGGCCCTGATCTTGGGAGGTGGTCTACCTGTTGCTTTGATCGCTAACTTGCCAATGTAACTCAATCCCTGGAATACTTTGAGTAGTAAAACACGAACAATGTCCTATGTTTCGATTGTGCACTTTATTCGCAAATGTTATTTTCTTGCTATCGTTCAAATGATCGGAACTTCGTGCTTCGTTAGGGCTGAATCTCGTAGCCTAGACTGAATCCTAGCCGAGGGGATAACCCCACCCCCCGGATTGCTCCACAGCCATGGCTCCTGTTTATTGGTTTATCATCGTATTTTCGCATTACACACATTTAGCTGATGTTCTTAAACTCAACCGGACGAACCGGTTATTATCAGACATCAGTTTGTTTACTTGAAAAGATTACTGTATATTTCCATTTGTTTTGAAGTTGAGAAATGTTGGGAGTTTACAATAAAAAAGAAACATTGAAACCTTTGGTTTGTACAGGCGTTCTTGTCTGAAGCAAATGAAACAGACTTAATTACAGTGCATAGAATGCCCTGTATTGTTACAGTGCATGAAATGCCCTGTATTGTTATTCCTAGGCTTCTTCTTCTTCTTCTTCTTCTTCTTCTTCTTCTTCTTCTTATTCTTGTTACCTTTTTCTGCGATTAATTCAGCCCGAACCGCTTAACGTAGAAACTTCATTCAAACTTTGTCGCGTAGGTCTTGTAAAGGACACTTATGCTATGTATTTTTCACTTTTCTAAACTTTATACTTTTTAAGATATTAAATAAAAACTAATCGAAATTTTCCCATTGACTTACATTGGGCCATTATGACTAGGGTTGGGTACCGAGAACCGGTACCAATACGGCACCGGTTCCATACAACCGATACCTACCCGGACCGAAATGCAACGCAGATTTCGGTGCTTCCTTTCGGTGCCTGAGCAGATTTTTTATTTATTTTTTTTTTTATTTAAATTTTTATAATTTAACAAAACTAGCGATAGCTAACGAGATGTAATGTTAGTGGCGTAGATCTTTCTGAGTACGATCTGTATACTTTTTTGTGTTGCTAACAGATTTCGTGGGGCACATATAAAACTGCTCCATCTCCCAATGTAGACTCTCGCCTGTGTCGCTCACGCTGCATTCCGTATGGGACTAGTGGAAACGAGATTTGTGTTGAGTATAAGCCATGGTAATGGGTTGACTTGCGTGTTGTTTCGGTTTCAAGATAAGTGTGGTTGTTCTAAGCAGAAGTTGGATACGCTTTATTAAACGGAGAGCTACCGTCTCATCCAAAGATATTACTTCTCAATGTGAGACGCTACAATAACATTGCAACAGTCTGACAGCGAAGAGCAGGCAGCCTTGCACAGAGCAAGCACAAACAGAGCTAGCCATCAATATAACGGAGAAAATGTCGAAAGGTAAACGATCAAAAGTGTGGCTGTATTTCGCACAAAAAGATTCAAACAACGCGACGTGCAGCATATGCAACAACAAAATTGCGTGTAAATGGGGGAGAGAACTCAAGAGGCTCTGAAGCTAAACTCTTAAAGGGGCAGTACACATTCACGAAACCAGTGGGTTTAAATAAATGCAAACTAATTAATATTTTTTTTACTCTGAAGGCAAACATGCTCATATTTCTGCAAAAGTATTACTGAAGTGTGAAGTGTGTGTACAGAGTGTGTTATGTATTTATTTATATTTATTTAAGTATACTGTAAACAGTTGTTATAAGTTAATATATTGTTCATAGTTGAAGTTAAAAGGTTTGAAGCCAAGTGTTTTGTATTTATTTTTATTTATAGTATACCTTAAACAGTTAATATATTGTTAAATTTGAAGAAAACTATTTGCCTTGGCAATAAATAAGCCTAATGTCTTTAATTTAAAAAAAAAAAAAAAGTATCGGTTCTGGCACCGTTTAGGCACCGGTATCGTTTTAAAAGTATCGGTTTAAAAGTATCGGTTATGTACCGGTATCGGAAAAAACCCAAACGATACCCATCCCTAATTATGACATCATAATAGGGTCTTTAAACTGGCTTGCACCTGTGCTTCACTGACAGCTGCGCCAAATCAAAGGAACCTCTTCTCTGTCCCTCTCAATTTAACTGTAACTAGGAACATTAAGACAACTTCCATTCTCTACTTTTTTTCTCTCCATCTCTCCATCTTTCTCTCTATCCCTCTCAGTCTACTTTCTCTCACACTCAATCTCTCTTCTTCACTCCATTTTTATCTCCTTTTTTCAATATTTTCACTCTCTTTTTCTCTTTCACTCTTCTTTCCTTCTTCCACTCATCTTTCCTTCTTCCACTCTTCTTTCCTTCTTTCACTTCTCTTTCCTTTCTTCACTCTCCTTTCTTCTTTCACTCTTCTTTCCTTTTCTTCTTTCCTTCTTCAACTATTATTTCCTTCTTTCACTCTTCTTTCCTTTCTTCACTCTTCTTTCTTTTCTTCTTCCACTCTTCTTTCCTTTCTTCACTCTTCTTTCTTTTCTTCTTTCACTCTTCTTTCCTTCATCCTCTCTTCTCTACTTTCTTCACTCTTCTATCCTTTCTTCTTTCATTCTTCCACTCTTCTTTCCTTTCTTCTTTCCTTCTTTCACTCTTCTTTCTTTTCTTCTTCCTTTCCTAACTTTTGCATTTCATGCACTGGTATTTCCTTCAGGAAATGCATTTTCTAGTTATTCCTAGGCTTCTTCTTCTTCTCACCTTTTTCTGCGATTAATTCAGCCCGAACCGCTTAACATAGAAACTTCATTCAAACTTTGTCGCGTAGGTCTTGTAAAGGACACTTATGCTATGTCTTTTTCACTTTTCTAAACTTTATATTTTTTAAGATATTAAATAAAAACGAATCTAAATTTTCCCATTGACTTACATTGGGCCATTATGACATCATAATAGGGTCTTTAAACTGGCTTGCACCTGTGCTTCACTGACACCTGCGCCAAATCCAAGGAACCTCTTCTCTGTCCCTCTCAATTTAACTGTATAGGAACATTAAGACACCTTGGCTTCCATTCTCTACTTTTTTTTCTCTCCATCTCTCCATCTTTCTCTCTATCCCTCTCAGTCTACTTTCTCTCACACTCAATCTCTCTTCTTCACTCCATTTTTATCTCCTTTTTTCAATATTTTCACTCTCTTTTTCTCTTTCACTCTTCTTTCCTTCTTCCACTCTTCTTTCCTTTCTTCTTTCCTTCTTCCACTCTTCTTTCACTTTTCTTTCCTTTCTTCACTCTCCTTTCTTCTTTCCTTCTTTCACTCTTCTTTCCTTCTTCAACTATTATTTCCTTCTTTCACTCTTCTTTCCTTTCTTCACTCTTCTTTCTTTTCTTCTTCCACTCTTCTTTCTTTTCTTCTTTCCTTCTTTCACTCTTCATTCCTTCTTCCTCTCTTCTCTCATTTCTTCACTCTTCTTTCCTTCTTCCACTCTTCTTTCCTTCTTTCACTCTTCTTTCTTTTCTTCTTCCTTTCCTAACTTTTGCATTTCATGCACTGGTATTTCCTTCAGGAAATGCATTTTCTAGTTTATATCGTCTTATATCGTTGTCGAATGAAAATATAAATATCTATCGTGATAATTTTTTACCCATATCGCCCAGCCCTACATTGAGTGGTATTGAGGAGCATTGGGTGGCATTGAGTAGCATTGGGTAGCATTGAATGGCAGTGAGTAGCATTGGGTGGAATTGAGAAGCATTGGGTGGCTGCGAGTAGCATTGGGTGGCAGTGAGTAGCATTGGGTGGCATTGGGTAGCATTGAGTAGCATTGGGTGGCAGTGAGTAGCATTGGGTGGTGGTGCCTGCTGTTCCTAGTCTCGTCATGCCCACTCTGCTGCTGCTGGTGGCCTGCGGATGTGATGAGTGCATCAGGGGATTTTACATTTCATGTGTACACCACACAGCCAAACACAAATAAACAGAACATGAAGGTGGAGACAAGGAACATTTCCTTCCGAGTTAGCACTGGCATTTTACACTGCTTAAATCTTTCTGCCGCCCCACACATTAAGAAAGAGCCCAGTTTCATTGTTTTGTCAAATTCAAACATCCTTTATTGCATTTGAGAAGTCTTACACACTTACACTCAAACATACTGAGATTGGGACTGAGAGGAAACACACACACACACACACACACAAAACTTGTTTCTTCCAGCCCTTTCAAGGAAAAAAACCCCAAATAAAACCCTTTGAATGATAAACAAAAGCCTTTGAAACCCTTAACATTTGCAGTCATGATGTCACAGGACACCAGGCTCTTCTCGTGGCATAGTTCAACCATACCCTGGTCCAAGGTGCAGATTGTCAGATATAAATTGAAAGCTGGTTATGTAGTCAGCTAGCGCTCTCATCCTCAATACAAAACAACCTCTCTACTGTACACACACACACATTATTTGGCCCCCGTCAAAACCCTACGCAACATTTACAGTGTACATGTGCTCAAACATACTGTTAAGATACAGCAGATTCCTGAACTGAGAAAAAAAGAGAACTAAATATTAAAAACGTTGAATCACTCGTCTCACCCACTCTGAGGAATGCACAATTGTGAAATAAAGACGTGTTTACATGACCTTTGATGCATACAGAGAAGGAGAGTAGGCAGACCAGCAGAACGTAATAGACACCAATGTTTTCCTAGGAGAGGACAAACCACTCCTAATGAGAAGACCTGACAAATAAAAACTCAGCTGATGAAGTGACAGTGTGATGGACCATTGAATGAGTGGATAAACACCCAGGGTTATTTGGTAGGGTGGTCAGGACTAGATTGCTTGACTGCCTGCTTTGGCTTCAGATGAGCTGGGGAGAGTGTGAGAAGTCTCCACCCTGCCTGGGTCAATAAACAGATAGCATTAAGCCTGATGTGGGCAATACCTCCGCTAAGTTTGCCTCTTTGATTTGCACAGTCCGAGGAAAACCTCCCACTCTGGAGTCAATAAAGCTAACCTCTCTCTTAACAGGTTGGAGGCACTATTCATTACGCTAATCCAGAGTTAAGTGGGGTAAAGTGCTGTGTCAAACTGGCTTAGTCTCCCAGTTTGCTCTTTGTCCGCGAAGAGAATAAATGGGAGTTAGCATCGGGTAAGGATGCAAAAAACGTTTACAACAACAGCTGCCATCCGCAGGTCACAGCACTACAGCATTATAAATATCTTTGGCTACATCAATGTACACCAATCTTTAAGTGTCAATCAAAAAGGGTTGATAAATAGATTGCATCTTTTTATGACAAATAAGACTCTTTACAAGAGTGCCCTGCCTCCATGAAATCAGATGACAGCTGTTCTTCAGCAAGGTTGAAATGCACCTGGGGCAGCCGTAAGGACTGACGCTACTATAAAATGAGCCTGTAACAGATAAAACAAACCGAACACGTCAGGTGAACACTGTCTGTTCAAAGCAAAAGACCATAGCTGTTAATAAATCATTAACACCAGAGAAAACACGGTGGAGGCCTACTTGGCAAACAGAGACATGCGGACCTCTGGCTTTATGAACCAGATTCAGAGGAGGCATTGTTGAGAATCCATCTGGCATCAGAGATCAACTTTCACATGCTCTGTTTGTGAAGGAGGAAGTCTGACACCCAGCTCAACAATAGACAGGATCCAACAGGATACTCTGACAGGCATGAAACCTTGACAAGGCACTAGCATTAGGCTAAGAAACATGACATAAAATACACAACTTCAACATAAAATAATAATGGTAAAAAAAAAACCTATTTCACTTAGAACCACCGCAGTTCTAGAAAATATCAAGAGAACAGAATGCAAAGAGAGCAAAGTGTCAATGTGTGACTTCAAACAATCCAAGTCAGAGACTATCTTTAATAACGGGAGAAACTAAGCAGAATGGAAAGGTAGACAGATTGGATGGAACTGGTTCTAGCCTGGCAACCGCAAAAAAATGGCAACTTTGGCACCAAGAGCAAACAGCAATCTTGATTGGTCGTCTGAATATCTCTTATTTGTAACTGTGGTTCTCACAGTAGGTGGAAATATCCATTTGGTCAGCAAATTTCAGTTCATCTCATCATAGAGGTTCAAAGGACACCCCCCAGGAGGCCAAAGTCCAAATCCAGATCAATGCATACTCCTTCAGATTTCCAGCAGTCTTGTTCCTTATCTTATCTGCACAGAAGAGTACATCAGTCAAACAATCACATACACTGCAGCGTTAACTTGGCCAGAGCCATCTGAACAGGAGCACAGAAGGCTTCATCCAAGGAATTGGTTACAGACCCTGAGAAAAGCCTAATTTCTGAAGGTTAACTAAGGCTAACAAGACTGTCATGACACTTGCTTAAATTATAATTTTTTCTAGCAGTGCAAAGTTCTTCGCTTAGGTGTTTTCAAGGGTTTGACCTACCTCCTCAAAGCTCTGGCCTCGTACACGGTGTCGTCCTCGTCGCTATCCAACGCTCCCATCTCCATGTTGTCATCGTCTTGGTTTGACAGGAGCCCATATTTCTTCCGCTGTGTAACACCAGGTTTTTTCAGCCTAACAAGAAGGCACAGAGGTTACATATTCTGTGGTCATTTATAAATGAGAATTCCCCATAGGGGTTCTCCGTAGAGGTTCTCTGCTTATATTCTGAGCAATATTTCTTGGTAATGGGCAACATAGCAGAGATATATTAGAGACACGTGTAGCCTTAACAATAAGTATTAAGCTGTCCTGAAAAAACAGCTAACACCTTTAACGTTGTTTCCCTCTATTGACTTCTCAGGCCAACTTTTAGGATAGAAATAACTTTTCTGAGATGCTATAAAACGATGGAGCATATGATGGCCATACTCACCGAACAGCTCTTACAAGGAAATACAGAACTCCAATGACGGTGATTCCGATAAGAACATACAGGGCCCTTTGTATCGTCGAGCTGTCCACGTCAAAACCCAAGCTTCCCTTTATGTCATGAGGCGTCTTGCTGCTGTTGGTTTTGGTGACAACCAAACTGCTATTCATCGTTGTTACGCTGATGACCGGTTTGGCAGTCGTTGCTGTTGTGGAACTGGTGGTGGTATCATCAGCAACAATGAGAGCCCAGAGAATGGTCACCAGCACGAAAACTACACGAAATGTCATTTTAACTAGCTTCTGGATACACGGGTGGTGCTCAGAATGGTTTGGGGAAAACGCGTATCTTCTTAAGACAACTTCAGACGGTACTTTCCCCGAAATGCAGGCTGCGTTAACTCCTACTCGACTTCGTTGGTGAGACTCGTTGACCAAAGTTAGATCCTGTTCCTGGTTGTTGTGGCTTTTCAGACGTCACACCGTGCTACTCTAAACACTACCCGGAGGGAAACAGATGCCCCAAGTTCCTATCTTAGTATGCCCGTAGTGGCACATCAATCTTTTCGCCATTACACGAGTAATTTGTATAAGTTACTTGTATGCAATTTATCAGGTCGTTGATTAGATTGAGCCCTTAAATATTTGAAGGCTAACACTCAATAGGGAAGTAGTTTCGTGGGCGGGAGTGAAAATGAACTTCCATTTGTGGGTGTAAATCGTCAAAGCTGTTCCCACGCTTGTGAGACTGAAATAAACAGACTAGTTCGACTCTACATGTGCAAGAGGAATTCTGAAAGGTACATACTGAGACATTTTGGGGGATTAAACAGTTTTATTGCAGCAATATCTACAAAAATACACGTAGAGTCTAGGAAGGATGGATCATCTTTGCTTTGCTTCACAAACTTTTCTTCCGATACAAATCTTTTCGCGACTGAAAATCTACAAGCAAGAGACTTTTTCTGATATAAAACCCAAAGCTGCTTTAATGTCTTGTGGTACAAAAATAGTATACACAACCAGTCCGTGTCAAATGCACTAAATGATTTTAAGACACACATTTAAATTGAGATTATAGTGAATCAAATGCTGTGCAATTATGCATTTCACTTGCTGTTGTTGTAAAGGTTAAATGCATATACCAACGCAAACTTAAAAAAAAAAAAACAGACATGTCTTTTCAGTTTCAGACTTTTCACACAAGGACAAGTCTTGAGTGATATATTTTTTGTAAAATGAACCTTGGTCGAAGAGCACATCGGTGCCCAAGAGCAGTGTAAAAGGTTGGTCCCTCACACATTAGTTCCCTAATGTGTCAAACACAAACAATCTACATCAAACACATTTCAAAGTGTAGGACAGCGAACACAATTATAATAAAAAAGAACACACCATCATACTCTGGCCCTCATGTATCTTCTAAATGAGATCTACTGTTTTCCGACTGGTCACATCAAAGCCTTAACATCTCAGCACCCCAAAGATGCCCCTTGACAATCCAGTATATGCATTAAAAAAAAAAAGGTTTTGAAAAACTAAGACACATTGTGTTGAAAGGCACCTGCAAAGAGAGATCAAGACCTTTGTGATTTTATTTTGCTTTTTCTGAAAGGCACAATCTGTACCAGCTGCTTCTGCCCAAGAGCAACATAGTAGCCTAGACTTGGCTGGATTCACCCAAGAGCCAGCTCGTAACCATGGGGACAAGAAAAAAATATTCCAGCATCTGTTCCTTTGATAAAAGATTGTGTGTGTTTGTATGTGTCTGTACAGGAATGAAAGGCAGGCAAGAGCAGCCATCTCAGCATAGAACTAGTTTGTTGGAAAAGGGTTGAGGAACTTTGGTTTGGAGCCATAGTGTACATGCATATACGTAACAAACACATGGGCTTTGCAATAAAATCTTAGCAAAACACAAATCTTAAACCACACACACACACAGAGGAAACATTATATTGTCACCAACGTCAAGAAAGTTTGACCAAGTGTTCCTTTTTCCATATTTTTTTTTTTTTAAACACAAAAAAACACCAGACATATATTTGGGCCCTATATGCAATGATGAACAGTACTGGTTGTAATAATAACTAACATCTGCGATTACACATATATATATATATTTGAAAAACATCAATTTTTCTTTAAAAAAAAAAAAAATGATTGCATAAGATCAAATGACAATGGAATGTAAACATTGTATATCTAGACACAGTATAAATGATTGACTAACATAACAGAAACCCAACCTGCCCTGAAAAGGGCACGCAACAAGCACTCAAAATGATTTCATGGGTCTTTGAGGAGAGGCCGTGTCTCAGCGGAGTCTCGTTTGGACACAAGATTGACTTGTATTGCCTAAGAAAAAAATGCCCTGTAACGCGCAGAGATAACGTGTAACCTTAGAAGTACATTGACTACAGGTTGTAAACTTCAGCTTAAAAATGCTGAAAAGGCCAGAACAGAAATGCGACGGTTTGTGACGTAACGTGCCACTTGGGAACGCTGGGAGTCAGACACCTACACTAAGGTACAAGCAGGAGCCTGCCCAGGCTAAGCGCTCCACGCTACATGAAGACCAAGCGGGGGCAGTAAGAGGCTCGTGGTGCCAGACCCGTGACTCTGGAATGCAGAGGAGGCTGGGAATGAAAGACTTACATCATGCAGGAGAAGAGTCTCCTCACGCTAACTGCTCAACTAAAATAAACTTTAAAAAAAAAATTTAAAAAAAATACTAAAACAAAAATATTAAGTAAAATCCAATGTGCCCGACCCCCCACCCCCCCTCTCAATTTGAATGTAAGGCAAGATTATATGGAACTCATCATAGATATCCATCATATATAAAGGATGTTCACATCATAAATATGCGAAATATGCTAAAAGGAATGACAGAAGTGAGCTTTGCAGTCAAGGCCTCATTGGATAGCAGTGTCCTCCACCCCCCGACACTGTTGAGGTCTAAAGTGACAGTCCTGTTTTACTGGCCTCTGCCAGGTGCTCTCAGATGGTGGATTTGGAGAATGACACTCGGAGGTGGTGGTTCTCGCCGAGGTCGTGGTTGTGGAACTCGATCAGGCACTGGATGGCCTCCTCCACTGCGCCCATCTGGATCAGCGCCATCTTGTGGTCTTTCCTGGAAATGCAACATGGGTCATTAGAAAACATCTCTTTTCTGGACACACAGGCTAGAGCACTCCAAAGACGGTGTGTATGGAGTACTTACTGGAAGAACTTGAAGCCCTTGACCATGGAACCGGTGGTGGAGAAGAGCATCTTCAGGTCCTCCTCAACCACTGATGGCCTAGAAGGATGAGGGAAGACCGTTCAAAACAAGACTCAGACCGAAAGCAGCTGGCAATGGAGGTGTGCATATATAACATAACATATATATTAAGAGGAGCCGTGTAATAAGTAAGTGTGCATATATAATGTATATTTCTGCATGATTAAAGACGCATGTAGATGTGTATTAGCATGTGTCACCATTACATTTCCAGTGGTGTTATGTTATTCCAAACACTTTGGAACAGAGCATCTGTCAAACCAAACCAAACCATCTGCACAAACTCACGGGATGTTGGAGAGGTGGAGCGTGGAGGAGGGTGGGAAGATGTTGGAGTAGTTCTTGGAGCCAGGCTTCTTAAAGCGGTGTAGCGGAGAGCTGCCGTAGTCCTTGGTGAGGCCCTGGTCCTCGTGGCCTTCACGGGGCAGCTGCACGGCTGTGTGTTTGGACAGGGTCACCCTCATGGCTCTGCCCTGAAGCTTCTGGCCGTTCAGGTGGCTCATCGCTGGAAGGGGGGGGTGGTTACAGAAATTGTGATAAATGTGAATACATTGAAATGAGAGTGAGGTTGGTCTATGGCCTTCTCATAGAAAACCCATGCAGTCCTTGACAGGAGAGCCACACAATTGTGTCGGGTAAGCTCAGAGATCCCTCAAATCAGATAAAATTGCCATTTTTCACTATTGCCGTCTAGGTCTCCTGGCAACGCTACAGTCGTCTAGGTCTCCCGACAAGGGGGGCACGAATTGAGGAGCGTTTTTGAAAAGCTATCCAACAGCTGATGGGCATCTGCTTTTTAAAAGTAAAAAAAAAAGAAGCTATATGAGCATCTCAGACTATGCACTGTTTTATTGGGAGTCTGCCATGAAGAGTATGGGATCCACTGCCCTAACGACACAGGAAGCGTGCGGGATCCACTGCTTTAAAAACACAGGAAGCGTTTGGGATCCACTGCCCTAACGACACAGGAAGCGTGTGGGATCCACTGCCCTAAAGACACAGGAAGCGTGTGTGTGGGGGGGGGAGAGCAGGAGGGTGTGCCGTAGGGTTACCTAGCTGCGCCTGCGTTCCATCAGCCATCTGGATCAGCGCGTTCTCCTTCTTATTGAACAGGATCTTGACCCTCATCACATCCCCATATACACCTGAAGAGAGCAGGACAGAGCGAGACGAAAGGGGTCAGCAACAGCAGAGCGAGAAAGAGAGAGACAGGAGGACACATCACAGTCTAACCGGGGCCTCAGGGAAGCCACTATTCACACAGTCAACATCAAGAACCTCCATTTAAATGCACACAGCTATGAATGTTTACACTCTAGAACCTTCCAGAACCACAGGCTAAACTACACTGAACAGGACTGAACTAAGGTCTGAAGGGTAGCTGAAGATTCAAAAAAGGGTTTGTTTTTAGCATATGCATCCATCTATATGCTAATAAACCCCAAACACAGAACATGTTTGAGAAGAGAGAGAGCGTCTGACTGGTGCTGTGCTGGCCCACGTTCGGTCCAGACTTGGCCCGGATAGAACTCAACGGATAAGGGGCTTTAAGAGTAAGGAGGGGTGTAAGTAATCGAACTGGTGTAAAAAAAATTATCACAGGCGTCGTAACTCACTATGCAACTGAAACAGCATTCAAAAAGCAGGCAAAAATGACCTCAGAACAAGCCATGCAAGTCTGGAGTAACCAGTAGTGATCACCAGAACAAATGCAATGTCACTCATCATCTACAGTGCATTGTATACAACCCCTGATGTAAATACACCACCTATTGCAGACAGAGGGACTAAACAGCACGTGATCTTTCAGATGTGATAAGATCTGGTGAGGGTGTATTTACATGCAGAAGTCATACAATAGACTCATAAGCTACTAAAGGCAGCAGTCTCATGAAGACGAATGCGCGTGAATGGAGCGACCAGAGTGGAGCATGTATTGGAGTATGTATTGCAGAGAGTAAGGCAGATAACAGTGCTTGTATGGGACTATAATGGGGGTTTTCCACAAGCACTTTGAGTCACTCAGCTGGGCTGTGCACAGCGTATTTGCATTTCCATTACAAGTTGAACAGCACCACACAGCACTTTGGGCCAATCACAAAAGAGAGTATTTATGAGTCATCATTCAGTGCTTGCTATAGTGTGTGTGTATTTTTGGACATGCCTACACACATGTATGATGCACATCGGTATAACATTTAAATAGTAATATAGCGACAATAAATGGTTGACATTGACATGAACTTGATCAAAAGATAAATTCCATGGTTAAATAACACTTATCTGGAGAAATAGCCAGTTGGCAAGCTAGCCCACATAAGATAAGTAATGGATAACAAATTTACAAGGATTATATAAAAATTGAATACATTTTAACCAAGTAACCACCATTATCTTGGACTAAAGTAAACCAACCTACAAACTAAACAAATTCGATTATTTATAGACTAAATCAAATGTATCCTATGTGGGCCACCGTTATATGTAGTACAAAGGGACAGAAATGGCATTGTACTTTGTGCCGTGGAGTTCTCTGTCAAATATTTGGTGTGTCGGGTCAACCTAACTTAAACACACCATCAAGCAACTAGACCCCAATGTATGGAAATGCAAATCCAGGCCGTACTGAGCAAAGCCACATCTATGCCATTCGTATGTAAAATATGAGCGAGAGCTGCTGCCTTTTGGCCTATTGAAATAAAACAAAAAAAAATACAAAACAAAGAGCACTTGTGGTATAACAAAATCATATCAATTTCAAAAAAACAACATGATCCAACACAAGTACACAAAGCCAAAGGGGAAAGAAAACCATGAGTACTTAAAATAAGGAAGCTAAAAAGGGTAACATACCGAAAAGAATAAAGAGGCAATTGGGCGTAACTCTCTTTAGGAGACAACAGAGAGGCAGTGGAGTGGAGTGGAGTGGAGGAGAGGGGACAGGGAAAGATGGAGCAGAAGGTTCCACAGCGGAGGAGCGGAGTGGAGCACAGGGCAGCGCACGCAGCGGCCAGATCAGATCCACAGGAAGCAACAAGAAACGGGCAGAACGTGATATTGGAAGGAGGGGGAGGGGAGGGGGGGTGTTAATGAATATATTTAAGAGAAAAAAAACAATTTAAAAAGAGAGAATGGGAGGGGGTAATAGAGTATTAATGGGATGGCATGGAATGATAGAGTGTGTGTGTGTACGTGTGAATGAATGTGTGTGTGTGTGTGTGTGTGTGTGTGTGAGAGAGCGAGATAAAAAGGGAGGTAGAAAGAGAATAATGGTGGGGAGTAATAATGACATGTTTGGGAGGGGCAGTATGTGTTGGAACAGAGGATGCAGCCAGTTGGCAAGAGAGATGGGGAGGGATTAAAAAACAAAAAAAAAGGGGGAGAGAGGAGAGGGGGAATGGGAGGGAGAAACACAAGAGAAAAGGAGGTAAAAAAAACAAGGTCAGTATACACAAAGAAATATGAAGTGTCTAAACAGCAGAGAATCAGACGACTCATTACAAAAAGGGCAGAACATAAACTCAACAGAAATGAATGGGATTATTAAGTGGGCACACTAATGTTTCTGATGAGGTCTAAGCTATCTGTGATGTCAGCTACCACTGACCAATCAGCCGGGCCACAGCCACCACAGGCATGCAGAACAGGGGAAACAGGAAGTCGGAGGCTGAGGTTAATGGAGATTAATTTAAGATTAAGATTAAAGGACCTTCAGGGACAACATGGGCAGGGTCCAAATAGACACCATGAGCAAGAAAGGTGTTGCCAATAGAAAACTTTAAACGTATGTAAGAAATCCACAAAGCCTCCTATAGGGCAAGGCCAACATAAATACGCAGCTCTCCAAGAAGGCTAGGCCAAAAAGAAGGTGGAGCCCTCCTATGTGGTAAGGCTAATACATCAGTCTCTTCTAGATCTATGCTAATGTAAGTGTGTGGCCCTTCTACGTGTTTAGTAACGAAAGTGCTAGGGTAAAGTGTGTGTGAGTGTGTCTTTGAAAGCAGTGGACTAACCTCAGGGTTGAGGTTGCTGACCAGCAGCACACAGTGCCCGCCGGACATCTGGGGGAAGGCCATCCTCTGGCCAACGCCAGGCATGGCCAGCTGTGCCAGGGCTCCAGGCATACCGGGCATTGCCAACCCTGAGAGGGGGGGGAGAAGAGGCAGCGGAAGAGAAAATGAGGGGGGGGGGGGAAAGAGCACAGCGGTTACATTCGTTCTGGAAGGCCAGTGGGCATTTTTGTGGGTAGCATCTCTTTATAGCACTGAAGCGGTTTTTCTAGTACACACACACAACGTTGTTTCTCTAGGACACAACACACACTCACAGCGTTGTTGTTCCTACAGAATACTGTTTCACGAACGCACAAGTCATGCAAGGAATGCAGTCTTTGTATTTGTTGTGGTCGTTACCGCTACTATGGAAACGTGCAGACAGCTAAAGTGGGCAGGGCCCAGTGCATTCTTGGACTCCGAGTCCAGATTAACGCAGAGGTTCCAGCATCAGCGGTCTCCCCGAGGCCAGAGGACAGACTCACCTTGCTGGATGGCGAAGGCGGGGGGGAAGCCGTGGGCTCCAGGGAACGGACCAGAGATGATTCCTGGGCCTGCTGAGCAGAGACACAGAGGAGAGGGTGAGACTCAGAGCAGAGACACAGAGGAGAGGGTGAGACTCAGAGCAGAGAGACATAGAGGAGAGGGTGAGACTCACAGAGCAGAGAGACACAGAGGAGAGGGTGAGACTCACAGAGCAGAGAGACACAGAGGAGAGGGTGAGACTCACAGAGCAGAGAGACACAGAGGAGAGGGTGAGACTCACAGAGCAGAGAGACACAGAGGAGAGGGTGAGACACACAGAGCAGAGAGACACAGAGGAGAGGGTGAGGCTCACACAGAGCAGAGAGACAGAGGAGAGAGACACACAGGAGAGAGACACAGAGCAGAGAGACACAGAGGAGAGGGTGAGGCTCACACAGAGCAGAGAGACAGAGGAGAGAGACACACAGGAGAGAGACACACAGGAGAGAGACACAGAGGAGAGGGTGAGACACACAGAGCAGAGAGACACAGAGGAGAGGGTGAGGCTCACACAGAGCAGAGAGACAGAGGAGAGAGACACACAGGAGAGAGACACACAGGAGAGAGACACAGAGGAGAGGGTGAGACTCACACAGAGCAGAGAGACAGAGGAGAGAGACACACAGGAGAGAGACACAGAGGAGAGGGTGAGACTTACAGAGCAGGAGAGCGGGGGCGCACACAAGGCTACGACGAGTAGAGAGCACGAGGAACACACATGGGAGAGGACCTTCCCAAACAAAGCATCACACACACCCAATACCTTCCCCTCTGCAATGTGTTGCTGTGGCAGTAAATGAGAAGTGAGAGCTTGGCAGGCTTACAGGAGGGTTTGTGGCACACACACACACACACACACACACACACAGCTGTGGCTCACCGAAGGCAGCCATGGCGGCCTGGTGCTCCAGGGGCGGCTGGCTGTCCCCGGTGGGCAGGTCGGGGCGCGTGTAGTCCCGACTCTTGTCATTGTTGTACTTGACGTTCAGGCTGGTCAGCTTTGAGTAGCTGATCCTCAGGGTGCAGCAGGCATTGTAGATGTTCTGCCCATCCAAAGCCTGGGAGAGGAGGAAATAAGAGATGACCACACCAGTCATTTATAAAGCACTGGATTGCAGAAAGAAAGAAACATTGTACACCCATCTATTTCATTGTGTGGAAGTTAAATTGGTTCATTTATTGGTTGAAAGTCTGATTTTGACCTTGAATTTAATGTCAAGGATTACAAATGAGCACAAAGGTTTACTAATGGACTTCTGTTGCGCTTTGCTGAAGGATTTTAAGGTGTAATGCTGCCAGTGGCCATTAGAGGGCGTCTCTTACCAGTTTGGAGTGCTGGGCAGTCAAGGCGTCAGGATACTGCAGGAGAGCCTGGAATTGGTTGTTCTTTGTGAACGTGATGACCTTCAGCACCGTGCCAAACTTAGAGAAGATCTGTGGGAGAGGGGAGTTAAGTCATTATCTTTATGTCCCTCAACTGAAATAAACATCTAATGAAGATAAAGACCGCTCGAGTGTTACTCAGAGTTAAGTGCAGTGGCGGTTCTACAGGGAGGCCTGGGGTGGCCCGTGCCCCCGTAGACATGTACTTGGCCACCCCTGCGGCCACCCCGTGCTGACCAAAGCGTCAAAGCGCCAAAAGCGGTACTAATGCGACGCAACGTTCCACACGGGTAAATTAAAACAGCGCACTGTAGTTTGCCATGTGTGGTGCTTGTTGGAGAGAAGAGCTACGATTTAAATGTTTAGCTCGCTCCCTATCATTAATGGATCGCTGGGTCTTAAGCTTAAACTGGTAGTCTGCCTGTGCCTGTAGTGGTAACCTAGTGATGATATACAACTGTCTACCGGCTGAGCTGGTGATTTTTCTGCCACATGAAGGCAGAGAAGATTTTTTTCAAGAACCAAAAGATGGAAATATCCTATGCCTGTTGACTTTCCCAGATGTTATGTGAATACACAGACATCCCAAGTCTCCCTGAAGTTCCGGGAGTCTCCCGCATATTGATAACGACTCCTTGATGCCCGCAAATTACTTAAAATCTCCCGGAATCTAGAGCGAGCGAGCCAGACCGCGCACAGACGTGATCCAAACCGCGTTAGCATCTGTGTAGCGCGCTCACAACAGAGAGTGAGAGGGACCTAGAGACTGTGCGTGTGTGAGGCAGTGTGCGTGTGTGCCTCAGGAGCATCCTGATTTACCTGTTTCGGTAAGTCAACAAATGAATTTTCAGTGTGGGCGGGCTTTTATCTCTTCTCCCGACCGAATTAATCAATAATGAAATTAATCAGTTCAGTGTATCTAGGAACAGGGCACAGGGAGAGTGCCCCTCAAAAAGAAAATGTAAGACATTTTACAACAGACTATACAAAGGTGTACATACCCCTGTCTTATAAAAGTAAACCACAATTACAGTCTTGCACACTGTACTGTAACAGTGATTTCAGCATTGCCCATGGTGGGTTAAATGACTGTAAAAGACTTGTTGTTCATTTTGTATGGCCCTACCTCTCTTGCACTCATTCTTATAATGTTAAGTTAAGTTATACATGTTTATATGTTTTTAAAGTAATATAAGTTTATAATCTTTAAATATCATTTGTTGCGGGTTTTTTATGTGGCCCCCTGGTTAAACCCTGGCCCCTCCTTGGCCCCCCTAGTAAAAATGGTCTAGAACCGCCACTGGTTAAGTGTGTCTTTCCACAGTGGCAGACGTGTACATACCTGATGCAGCACGTCAAGAGTGACAGGGTAGAAGAGGTTCTCCACGATGACCCGGAGCACGGGACTGGGGCCGCCCATGCCGCCCATGCCGCCCATGACAGCAGTGCCGTCCACAGCAGCCATAGGCATCCCGCCCCCCTGGACGGCGTTCACCGCCTGCAGAGCCGCCTGGGCCCTCTGAGGGAGGAGAGGGAGAGAGAGAGAGAGAGAGAGACAGACACTTACCACCCTGGGTACAAACTTCACTAGCCCCACTACCACTGGGATTTATGCATGCGTGCGCGCATGTGTGTGAGAGAGTGTATGCGCATGCGCATCCTACCAACAACACCCCAGAGGGACCCAACACAAACATCTTCTCTAACCCCCCTGCCCCCCCCAGACACAAGGACTCAAACCCATCATCAGCTTCCCTCCCTCCCGCCCTCCGGGAGCAGGAGGAGACTTGTGTGCTCGGACATGATAACATTCCAGCGGGCATTCAGGCGTAAACTAAACATGTCCTCATCAGAGAGACACAGAGAGAGAGAAAGAAAAGATCCAATCTCAGCTCCCTGATTACTGCTCAGCACCTGCGGGGGCAGCAGTGAAAGTAAACAAAACTACAGAGAGAAAGCGGCACTCAAACATCTGGGGGGGCTGAGGGGGCCGGACGAAAACATCTTGGGGGGGGGGGGGGGGGGGGGGGGGCTGTGGAACGCTCCAGGTGCAAGCATCATGTCGTCTCCACAGAAATGGTTGTTTGGAAAGAGGGAGGAATGGATCGGCTCACGACAACAAAGTATGAAAAAAGAACTACAGGCTGAGTGGGAGAGGGTAAACACACACAGTCCTCACAAGGAGTGCTGGCAAACACATTCATAATTGTACACAGACTTTGAGCAAACAGCACTCAACTCAAACACTACAAACACTTCCCCATCTCTCACACCACACGGAAATCCACAATCCTGCAGAGCCACGGAGAACAAAACCGCGTGGAACTATGTGTTGGAGCGGCATGAGTTGTAACATGTTTAAGTAGTAAAGCTAAATATTTCCAAATGAGTCAGCCTAACCAAGCCTTCAGAAAATGCTGGACAAGCAAACCAGAAGCCTGTTTCCCACATCGTGCTTCGGGGGTGGGGGCCGCGGACTGAAATACCTCCATGGCCACACTTATCTCCCCCCTCCCTTTGCTTTCTTGGTAAAATTCACACACACACACACACACACACACACACCACAAATCGGGGCATGGACGACAAAAGTCCCACATAATCAGTCCAACCACGGCAAACAGATAAAAAAAAACTCGACTCGCCTCCAATCGCTTTAGTCAGCGGATTATTCCACGCCTTTCAGCTCCCATCTCTCTGTGTGTGTGTTTGTGTGACTTGAGTATTTTTTGTTGGGAAAGGCACTTTGAGCGGGGGTGGGCTAGGTGCTGACGTACCACTTGGTTGGGCGAGTTGTCTGTTTTGAGCTCTTTGTGGTTGGAGTACTGCATGAACACTGGATGGTTTCTGATGAGGGCCGTCACTGACGAGTAGTAGGTGACCATGGTCTGGGCTGCCTCCTCAGAGTTCATCTCAATGAAGGCCTACACACACACACACACACACACACACACACACACACACACGGTCTGGGCATTAACACAGAATGGCGGTGCCAGAATGTGTGTAATCATCGTGTGTGTATATGTATATGTGTGTGTTTGTACATGCGTGTGTACCTGGTTCTTGGCTTTCAGCATGAGCAGATTGGTGACCTTGCCAAAGGGCAGGCCTAGAGAGATGACCTCAGCCTCGTTGATGTCACTGGGAAGCTTACGCACATGGATGACGCGAGACGGAACGCCTGGACTCCGAATGTCACCTTTGAACTTCTTGCTGTCGTTGCCGTTGGCTGGGGGGGGGAGACATGGTCAGGGTGACGTGATCAAAGTGGGGGAAAGAAACTGTGAACAAAATTGATAAAATTATTTGAAAAAGAAAACAACGAGAAAAGGGGGTGCATTACCATACAAACCTGCTGGACTCGTCATGATATAAGGCCCGTTTGCCACGCAGGAGAAAAGCTCGTCAGATCCTCTCTGGAAGCGCACACACACACACACACACACACACACACACACACACACAGTAGAGATGCCAGGTCAGTTCAAGGGGTTCACACAGACCGAGTAGGCCAGGTGACTGGCTTGGCTTTGGTGATCATCCTCAGAGAAATCAAAACATGTGCTCATCACATGACTGCAGCATGACAAGAACCCTCTTACACTTGGACAGTTATCAGGTTGAACAAGCAAGTACCCTTTAGACCCATTTAACTGTGAAAAGCTCCACTTCCTTTATCAAAAGGCCCAATCAGACATGACTAATCAATCTCCGTTAAGTAGACCATCCGGCATTTCTCCGCTCAGGCAGCCCACAGACAGCAGCACCTTATCATGTGAGGGAAGGCGACAGGAAGGCAAGTCCAGAACTGGGATGCAGTCGGACAGTTCGTCCCATCAACCCCGCCCTTATGTTTCCTTGATCTCATGCGATTTTCCATCAAGGTCAATGAAACATGGTGAGGTCAAATTCATAAAGACTGAGGAACAGACCACCACACTGCTCAGAGAATCCCACTGCACTTACACTAGGCTACTTATCATGCAAAGGCAGATTCAATTGACTTGGGTCACGTTGATCGGTTTGTTGCTGCTAGGAATTGTGGCCTGGTTCCATCTCCTTTAGTAAAGGATGCTCCAGTGTACACTATACAAAATGAGATACGGAAGGAAGCATTAATGCACCTTTCCTAAGTATTTACAGAATCAATTAAGTCTCATCATGGCTGTCACTTAGATCCTTCCGGGTCGTTTCACTGTTAGGAACGTTCCTCAGCAACAAGACTATCCGAACAGGACCAAGACATGGCCTTTTCCTTCGGGCTGAGCAGGATGCTGGCTTTTGGAAAAGCCCTAATAAGGCCATGCTTGTGTTGTTTATTCTGGACCAGGACACATACCAACAAAAGCGGGGGACAGAGAGCCAGAGAGAGCGAGTCAGAGTCACTCTCCCTTGGTGAGGGTTAGGACTTCCTGTTTCAAGCAGCACATGCCTGTGGTATGGCCTGGGGAAGGGTGGGGTCACCGAACCAGCACTCCCTACCTCCCCCCAATGAGCTGCACCACACCCCAACCCCCCAGGCCTGACAGACAGGGTTTGGGGGGAGGGAGTGGAAACCTTACAGAACTAGTTTTCTGGGTTGTCAGGCAACAGAAATAAGTCGGCAAGCAGGAAGAGGAATATATGCAAAATATTTCCCTTTACACACCCAAACGTCAGTAACACACACACACAATGACACTACAGCCTCAAGGCTATCTCTCAGCGCACCCCACACACACACAGTGTCAACAGCCTTATAAACCCAAGCAAACAGAAGGTTAGTGTGCAGAATGTTAATCAGGGGTAAGTGTCAGCCACTGGGCTGAGGTGTGTGACCACCAAAGCATTTAGAAATATAGTTCACTAACTTTTCACATACACACAGAGAGAGCTCAGAAGCCTGTTTGAACCTAGTTGACGTGATTACCACCCACTCGCTCCAGAGTTGAATGAGAACCATATGTAGTGCGGGGTGTGTGTGTGTGTGTGTGTGTGTGTGTGTAGCGCGGGGGCTGAGTGGGGGTGGGTGCTCCACGGCCCCAGCGGAGGAATGCCCGTCTGGGGGAGCCGCTCACCGAGAGCCCTCAGCGCTGCTGCCTGACAGCACAGACACACGGCAGGCCACAGAGTACAGCGCCCTTTTGTTCCCACGCTTCACGAAGCTCTGCCCCACACACAAACACACACACACACACACACACACACACACACACACACACAGGTCTTTAAAGCAGTCCCTTCCTTGCTCTTTACTTCATAGTTCCCCTGAGGAGACGGGACACACACACGTCTATCAGGACACACTTACTGCTAGTTAAAGACTAAATATACAAGAACAGGGTCTTGTGAGAGGAACGGGGCCATCCATGTTGGGGGTGTGTGGGGGAGGGGTTACGATGAAACCAGGTTAAAGAGATTACAGGGGTGGGGTGAAACTGGAGATGGACTTGTGGTGGGGGAAGCCTGAAACTATTTGCACAAAGAATGGGGCCATTACCATGGCAGCCACGAATGCCTCTCACTCACCATGGCAACAGCATGGTGGTGTCTGCAGGTGAGTGGGGCCCCACCCTCCTGTGGGGCTCAGAGTACACAAAGCTTATTGTCTCCCCAGGGCCAGGTGTGCCTTTCTCTGCCCCTCAGGTCCGAGGATGAGCGCTCATTTAGAGGAAGCTGCCAAATGTGACCGACGGGGGCGGGGGGGGGAGACTTCGGTATCCCGTCTGCATCTTTTCAATCTTTACGGGAGCACAAGAGACTTCAACGAACCACTGACCCGGATCACACACAGAGACAGACAGCAGTAAAGCGACTGCTGTGGCTGTTCTGCCGTGATCTTATCTCATAAGCGAAGCAAACAGAACATGGGGTATGGGGTGGTTCGTGGTAGGGGTAGTTCATGGTTAGGGTGCTCATGTGTGTGTGAGCAAGTAGGGGGGGGTAAACATATTTGCATATGCTGAATGGGTCCCATTCACCTCGCCTCTCCCACTGTTTCAGGAGGGCTGTGGAAACGAGGCTGGGCTCCATCACAGCTAAAGGTAAACAAGCAGCTGTTTGAAGATGAAGACCTCCACCCCTCTCACTCATACACACCGTCTCACACGACACTCAACAGGCACTCAACAGGCACTCAGCCACAGGAGCCTCCCCAGTGAATTTCGCTGACTACAAAAGGGGTTAGATCATTGCATTAAAACAGATCCCAGCCTGAACAGCACTGAGATCAGAGTCTGTTTAAATCTTCCTTCATTCCTGCTTCACCCCTCACCCGAAAGCCATGGCTCCTGGCGATGAAATCCATCAAGGAGAGTAACCAAGCTGAACAAACAGCGGCCCTGCAACCCGGAGAGGGGAAGCCTGGTTTCAGGTCGGGGCTGTTTTACAATGGAGCCACTTCCTCTTATTGCTGCAGTTTTTAAGAGCTGCTCTTTGAGGTGCGCTGGTTGTAATGACCAACCCTATGAGGTACACAGGAAGCACTGAGGACAATTACAGCCACAAGAGACACAAACACACACACTTCCCTTTTTGTGCAGATAACACTGCTGGCTCTGCTTTTACAAGAGGAACATTCAAGACAGGCCCGAGCAAGACACCAGCCACTGTGCCCTCCAACACACACACCACTGCGATCGGCTAGTTACACTTCCAACAGAAGGGTTTCAAATACTTCCAGAGATAATATACACTCTGACACTACATGGTGCATAAAACATTGCCTGCGTCACACAGCAAGGCTACCAGTTACAGCTGAAGATGGAGCTTATGTACCAGCTGTCTGGCCCTTCTCTTAGGTAGGCCTGCCAATCTAAGGCCGGTAACTATCAGTTTCTGAATATGCCCAAGGCTGCTAAATACCAGAATCTACGGGCGAAATTTGTTGCCTAGCTAACAGATATTAGCAACTAAGGGCTACTGGTTAGTTTGTGAGGGAAAGCTATGCCCATGTACAGGTCAAACACACAACCTATTTAGAAGACAAACACACACACACAGTGCCTGGAAGAATTGGCCTTTGTTCTTTGGGCAGGAGCACCCCCCAGCATGTTGCATACCACAGATGATTATCTGTGTGAAACGTCTGCTGAAGAATGTTGCCTGGCCCTAGGGCGACCCTAGAGAGCAAAACTACCACTGCAGAGACGGGATGAGACGGAGGGAAGAGCTAGGAGCAATTAGATACCCTTCTTCCATAGCTGCGAATGCCTTACTGGGTGACGCATACTGGTAGAATACATGACCGTGGGATACAATCAGTCCAACTTAGATTGTTCAGAGTTTTTAACACCTATCCACATTGAGTGTTAAGTGAAAAATGGAGTGTGTGTGTGTGTGTGTGTGTGTGTAACCTGGAGTATTGGAATCACGTGTGTGAAAGAGCTTGTGAGACAGAGAGCGAGGACTGGGAGAGATTAGGCTACGGAGGAGGCAGGGGCGGGAGGAAGTGGGACACAGGAATGCACCCACAGCATTAGGCTACCAGGCAACCACGCGCACCGCCCATAGTTACCGGCGGCCTAGAAACGGCTCTGCTCCAACCACTGCTAATGAACATTTTGATGGTAACTACCCCTGCAGCATGGCCTCGGCTCCATATGGAATACAATACATGCGGCGGGCTAAATGAGAATATATTAAACACAAACACAGTCCAACAAACAAACTTAAAACTAGAGAAAAGCCAATGTGCACACACACACACACACTTTTAGCTACAGAGGCTGGACACACCCAACCATGTAATCTATTCCTGAATTTACGTCACTGGTTGCCATAGCTCTAGGTGGGTCTGACCATTGTTAAACTAATGGAAACCTGCAGAGCAATGGCTGGCTCAGACAAGCTACAGCCTTGGCAAATAAAGCACTGGGTCATTTCCAGTCATTGTTTTCAAGAAACCCAGTGAGTAGGCTGGAACAGGTCAGAGTTTTTTTTTTTACAGTGTTAAGTACGGGTCTCAGTCCTTCCTCTGTTAACAATGCCCAAACATGCAGCAGTGAGTCCTGCTAATGTAGTTACATCTGCACCCTGGCAACCTCCTGTGCAGTCACAGACGGCTGGGAACCTCTCGTTTCTACCCAGGCAAGGAAAACTGAAACAGAAGAGCTGCCGAAACATCTCCGGGGCAGACATTGGTGTCTTCCCTTCCCAGGGATGTTAGCCAGCCTCCTATCAAGGTACGGCGGAGGATACAGACACACACACAAAAGACATAAGGAGGAAGGAAATGCTTACCTTGGTACCAACTGCTATATCGTGGACAACGCTGTGAAGAGAAAACGAGTGTTAAATGTGTAACCATGGTACAAACACAGGCATAGAGAAAGATGCACATGTGACGGCGGCAGATCAACTAATGGGCGCTTGCCTAGATCATTCTGTGTCTTTTTGGGCAAGGGATTTATGCACAATGAGGCCATGGAAATCTCTGCCATCGGGAAGTAATTAGGCTAGTGCGTTTACGCGACTAAAATGGCATCCAGACATTCTTGTTGAATAAAAGCAGCGCCTATCTTTCCAGTCAAGAGTCGAACATAAAATACCACCAAGCTTTTTAGCACGGGCATTTTATAGGATTTCGCAAACATCAGCCATGGAATGAAACGGGAACACTTCTATGATGTTCACTTTCACAACTCGATAAGGGGCTACAAACTAAACGGGTTACAAAGTAAATGGGACCAACTCTTCGTTCCCACAGCGTCTCCTGAACATGAAATATGAGCGGTATTTAGGGCCAGTGCTGGTAGAAGATTACTACCCCCCCCCCCCCCCCCCCCCCCCCCTCCACATCCTGTCTCCATGGGCTGCAGAGATGCCCCAACCAAAAAGACTCCCGTCTTTAAAAAACAGACAGACGACTTCATACGACAGACAGAAAACTAGGTCTATACGTACTTTAAAAGGTAGAAAGTTTACTCAAGAACTGTACGTACAAGCAATTAGGCTACACAACAGAGCTCAAAAGGAACCATTACATTGATCGCCCACCTCGTCACAACACTTGTGAAAACCATATAAAAACCAAACAAAATAAAAAAAAAACATGGCCAAATCCACCGTATTGCATTCCAGCAAAGTGTTTGATCATACTCGACCAAAGTTATGAAACAGTACAGGGAACTGCGTGGATCTCTAGGTTACAGCCAAACCAGCCTACACCCACTCACCCCAGGAGCTCACGCAAGACACAAGACAGTCAGTTAACACCTAGACTCGTTCCCTTGCTCATGTTACAGGTAACTTCAGACCCACTAGGCCCCTGATGATGCAGACGCCAACATAATGAACGACGGCAACTAACCTATAAAATATTCAGGAACACACAATAACGTTACACCACACAAAGGAAAACATATCTCTTCCGTCTCCAACGTTTGTGAACCTGAAGAGGTCGACTTCCTCTTCGACGTTATAATACTGAGCATGTTGACGCAACAAAGTTTACTTATCGTTGTGTAACGAGCGAAATACCTACAAAATTCAGTAACTAGCAAACTACCGGTAATACAACAATGTTATCAAATGCAATGTACATAGCTGTCCCTACCTAGCACTATGAAACTGATGTTAATGAACAATGCGTACACTTACTCTAATTCGGCATAAGTGGATCCCATAGGATACAATTCAGTCTCTAGGCGGCTGTTGAGAAAAATGGGAAATGAGTAACCTTACCAAACAGACGATTAGGTTAACTTCACATTAACAATACATTTGACTTAAACTTAACAGCCTGCACGCATGTAAGATGAATTAAGACTTGGACAAGCGTATTTGGCCGAGATAAATAGAACGAGCAGCCGGGGAAGAACCAAGAGTGCATCAGCTTACCACTGCATTCATACATCTGCAGAGAGCGATGCTCAAGCAGGGTCAGGACCGTGCGACTGAAGCTAGATCTAACTCGCTAGCCAAATTAGCTCCTCACTGGACACATTGCAAAAGAACGACTATCCATCGACCACCGGAGTAATTTGGGTAACATGATGATTCGCCCAAGTCTAGTTCAAATGATTTGGCCACAATAGCCACAGGTGGCCAGACACCGTCATCAGTTACTAGAGTGATCGTCCAAGCCTTTTTGAGGGAGGTTAACGTTACTGAGCAAAAAATATTCCTGCGCTGGTAAATAGTTAATTCAACGACTAAAGAGCCAAAAACAAACGCTCAAGTTCGAAAAAGTATTTACAGGTTCTGAAAGGACCTATTCTAAAATCGTACTTATTTCAATTATGAACACAACAAGCGGTTTCATGTTAACAAATATTAATCACAACGTTGTGCTAAGCCAGTAAGTCTAGTTTTGTAGTGCAAGTTATGTTTCCATCGCAACCTGCAGACACGTTTGGTAAAGTAACGTTGGCTAACCCTAACAAAAGTTTAACGTAAGCGCTTTACGATCAAAGACTTAATAACTTGGGAAAACTGTGACAATATGGGAACCACTGCGATAGCGCTGCTTACAGGTTAATCGACGCAAGCATGGCAGAGAAAATTTGTTTAAGAACTTACCCGTCCATTGCATAAAGAGGAACTAGCTAGCTACAAGTAAGATCAGAGAATGCGCTGCTTGGCTGAGTTTTCTTATAGCTTGACAAAATGGCGGCGATCAGAGTACAGCGAGGCGGTCTTCGATGAGTGTACTGATTGGAGAGCCTCGAGAAGTTGTGGGCGTTTCACTCCACAAGTTACCTTTGATAGGATGTGACTATGTTGTTATCAGTGTGTGTTCAGAGACGACTTTTCAATCATTACCATGATATTTGAGTGCGTGCGTGTGTGTGTTTCTTTTGTTTTCTTTTTGTGTATGTATTTCGGCTACTATTGAGGATCATTTTACTTAACCAACAAATATGAATGAGGGTTGTTACTTGACCAACTACGATAATACAAAACAAACAGAGAAAACACAATCACACACTACAAACATCTAGAGATAATCGATTTTGATGAGCTATCCTTTAAACATTTTAAATATGCAGTTTAACTTGCATAGCCTATTTGTTGTAGCCATAGGAAAGAAAGTGTGTATTGTTAGTACAATGGGCGGATATTTGATAGCTTGCTGCAGTTTGCCTGATAAATATTTCAACGGTCTAGTGTCTCCTCAAAGAAGTTTCGATTTCATCAACTAGGTTGCTTTCATTCCGTCTTTGGGGTATGAATGAAATGCTACGTGATTGGGTATGGGTCAACTGAATGACCCAAACGCAAATGAGGATAGGATAGGCTACTCTGCACACGCACACACACACTTCCCCCTTTCAGATGAAAGCCAACGCGAAGACCTCTCTCGCTCACTGCTTAGGCCTACTCGATGAGTCTGTGTAGCCTTTAGCCTACAATTGCTAGTTTATTGGCCAGCACTCCTTGGACCGTGTTTAGGCTATATCTGCATTATGACTGGACTCATTTCTAACCTACTTATGGACTATTGTGGTCTGGGCATGCCTGCTCACAGTCGACACATTGATCAAACCTTTATCTTTCGGGATTTCAGCCCTCCCTGGCATCAAAGGCTTTCAAACATCTTTGATGTTTAAAAGCCTTTGGAGTGAGACAGGGCCGCTTGTGAGCACCTGGTGTAAAGGTTTCAGTTCACCAGCTCACCAGCTTCCAGGAGACACCACAACCATGTGCTAGTCTAGATCCCCAGGCTTTATGTGTCAAATGAAATAGGCTATACCAAAACGTGCAAACGTGATGCAGGCTACCCCAGGGCTACGTACGACGGCGTATAAGGGCCATTAGTACCAAAAAAAAAAAAAAAAGATGTTGTAAATTCGCGCGAATATTTCACCACGCGACAGTTGGACATTTGTCCCACTTTCATAACCTCTTCATACTATATCCTAACTGGTTGGTGGCGCAAATAAACCAATGAAGATAATATAGGATGATCACACATTACAAGGTTCGCCGGGGGGTGGAAATGGAACTTCCTGTCTAACTGAAAAGCTACACTGTAGCCACTGAGAGAACGCTACCATAGCTAAAGGAACAACGATCCGATGGCAGCATCCAGCGTCAGTTCACCTGAACCGATTCCTCGATGGCTGAGTCTGCACCGCCTCACAAATGTGGACCTTATACGTTCCCTGTTCACCGGTGGTGTCTGTGGTGTGATGAGGTTAATCCAGCCACGCAAAGTGAAGCGATATGGTTCTTGGACCAAAAAAAAAATATATATTTTCCCGAATGGCTTTATGATAACTTTATAATCTCAAAGAATATCCAATCCAATATCCTCGTTTAGTCAAACTCTCTTCCCTCAGCTAAATTAGTATTTTAATTTGAACCTAGACCTATGGTCTTCATAAGCAGTCGTAGGCCTACCGATGACTGCTTTTTACACATTTTGATCTAATGTTTTTATCTATTGTGTAATTTTATTAATTAGATGACTGGCACGTTGAGTCATTGTTTTAGTCTATTAAAGGCGTATGACAGTCATATGACAGGAATACACAAATGTAAAAATGTATTTAAGTTAGGTCTATTATCTTCGCGTAGAAACTGAAGATTGTATCACATGCCAAGATAATTCATTTGCTGTAGGCTATTGTTCCCTTTTCAGGAAATTACCCTTTGCGGGTGGGTGTGAGGTGACGCACCTGCTTGGCAATAAATAGTTGATGACTACTCTGGAGACATGATACGGGACCATTGTCTGTGGCAGAGATAATGACATGATAGGTAGCCTATTTGCCAGGGAGACTGTGAACTCTGAAATGGCAGCTTTAAAGAATCAAGCTAGTTGGCGTGTTAGCCTGTACGACTTAGTAACGTTAGCCTTATCCAATAGTGATACTTCCCTGGAAAACGCATTAATTCACTTACTTTTTACCATAGGAAACGGTGGTTAACCTGGCAATGAACTTCATTACACAGGTTGCAATGTTTGAGCGACACCCGGTGGTGAATTCAGGCTGTTTGGCTGGGCGGCAGAAAGTATCCTGCCTAACTCTACACTCTGACAGAGAACGTAGCCTATCGTCAGGTAAGCATGCAGAATTCATCTTTTTCAAAGTCCCACCCTGTTACTGTTGGCCTGTGAAGCTTTTCAGAACCTTCCTACCTACAAAACACCAAAAAAGCAGTGCATTGCCAGAGAGCCTTTTCGATATCTTAATATCATACCGTGCATGACATAAGGGCTTCTACATTACAGAAGTGGAGGGTTTAAAATATTAAAATGACCATTAAATAGGCTACCTGCAATTCAATTGGCAGGTGCCATATCGTGCATACTGCGCTTTGTCAAAAGCTTGACAGACTTCCCTTACATAGAAACTGTTGCTAGGGTAGGATTGGACAAGAATCGTTCTGGGGCGGGACTTTGCAAAAGGTCGGTGAAAGATTCTAACCGTCTGTTATGTATCTGTATGAAATGCCAGAACTTCGCGATTATGTTTAAACGGAATTGTTTTCGCAACAGTGTTCTATCATTCCAATCCCCCCTCATCAACACATTGTTTCAAAAACTCACAATTTAGTTAAGGCTAGCATTCATTTCAATAACTGCATAAGCAGGACATGACTATTCCCTTCCTTTTCTGAGAGATTTGTGATTTATCATTTAATAATATAATAAGGTAAAGCTTAATTGGCTAAATGGATGAATTTTTCACTGGAACGGATTTGGAGGCGATTTGTGATGTAAGTTAAGTCTTGGATAAAAGCATTTGCTAAATACTGGACCTTTACCTTTAGGTGAAGGTTAGCGTTAACGGTTCATCAAAACTAGCTTGAAGGCTACGTAACTAGCAGGATATTCTATCAATATTTCCGAAAGTTTCACATGTTAGTGATGGCAGCTGTAACTTTTAATTTAATTGGTTTATTATTGATACCAATTTGTTGTTGTGGAGGTAGCTAAAGATCTAGCTATGATCGCTAGCTAGCTACTTTGTCTTTTATGACGTTAATTTCAAAACTATGGATGACTAGCTTTCGCTAACTTTTGGCTAAGGTTAGTTATGTTAGATAAGGTTACATACAAAAACGTTCTGTTCACTATTAACGTTATTGTACATTACATTAATTTCAGCTCCCATGGCTGTTTGGAATTACTGCAAATAAACCAAATGCAATTCATTTTAATGCATTTCCTCTGCTTTATTTCCCTCAACATTCAGCTGATAGAGGATCTCCATAGTGGGGCCTTACTACATATTATGGCTGAAGATTTCAAGAATTTGGTGACTTGGTCTCATTCTCACTCGACTATATGTCCACACATCCCTTATCGGGCAGAAGGATACAGATTGGAAGAGGTGAACACTTTCGTGCTTCCATGGAATTGCACAGCTGGACATGCATACAACTGGCCCTTGTCGTCACTCTCTGGCAAAGTGGGGGAGGCAAAGAAGATCCTGAGTAGAACCAAGACCAGGAACAGGTTCCATCCCGGTCGAGAGGGAGAGGAGCAAGACATTGCAGAGGGGCCAGCTGATCTGAGCCATGCTAGGGGGGAAGCCCCAGCTGAATCTGACGACAGTCAGAGCAGCCTTGTCACTCATGCTTCAGGAGCGCAGGGTGATGATGTCAGCAGAGAGCAGAGAGAAGCCCCCAACCCAGAGCAGACCAAAGGGAAATCTCAGAAGAGGAAGAAGAAGGGGCCGTCTACTTGTACTTGGAGGCCACAGGAACAGGCCACCACCTCCACAGACTCCCCCATTGCTGGGAAAAGCAGTGCCCCCTGGGGCGCCAGTCTTCCCAAAATCTCCAAACTGTCCGAAAGCGCCATGCAGGACATGGCGTGCGCTGCCGAAGATAACGGCACTACCGTGACTGCCTTTGACAGCTCCCAGCTCAGCATGCACCTGGAGGATCTAGGCTCCGACGCGGACAGTGCCGCGGAGGATGAGCTCATGAACACATCTCAGACCGGAGCAGGAGACGCAGCATCCACCACCCCATTGCGGGGCCGAGGGAGGTCAGAGACAGAGGGGCACCCCTCCCCTGCCACCCCCGGATCCCCTCACACAGACCCTTCCACCTCAACTGCCCCTGGCTCCTCCGCGGACAGGAGCAACAGGAGGATGGCAGTTACCAGAAGTAAGTGCTGGACCAAGATCTCTGTCTTTGTGTAAACCACATGCACATCTGTGTGACTTTTATTTGTTTGTCAACCATTTTCCTGAAGAGGGTTTTGAAGTGGATGTAACCTCTACTGTCGTAATCATTTTATTTCACCTCAATGATTCATCCTGGAAAGTAACTGGATTATTATATCGTAATGAAATATTGTACAGTGGCTGTATTTGATCTAGTGTCTTGAGGATGAGCTTGAGGAACATCTGCAGCTTGTTAATCTCAACATCCTTTTTTTCCGTCTCGTCTGCCTTCAGAGAAACCAAAGGGGATTCTGGGAAGCCTGTGCAATGTGTTGAGTTTCCAGGCCTGGCTGGCATCGACGCGTCCTAACCACTCGCCCTCGCTGGGCTGCCTGTCCCTGGTTGAGCTGGACTCTCTGCTGGTGTCCTACCTGATATACATGTGGGAGGGTGGCAGCCGTCAGCTCACACAGACCACACTGATGTGCCATGCCCGCTGCCTCGACCGACACCTCAGGGTGCGTGCGCCTACAAAAGCTCCTTTGATCTTAGATGTCATGCTATGGAATATCATCATGCTGTATGTTTTTGAGACATTTTGAATAACCCAATATCAGTGTGTTAATTTGTGTACTTGCGTTTTAAATATACAAGATTAGATTTACTGAGGTTATATTTAATTAAATATGTTTTGGCCAATGCCATAATTTGGTAAATTGTTAATTTGGATATTGTTAATATATTAATATTGTTTAAGTGTTAGGTCATGTTGAATGTTAGTAGGTCTGTATATGACTGATGTAGTATAAATATTGTATTAGGTGGTAACTGGGTGGCTTGTGTTACAGGTGCAGGGCTGCTTCTACAGCGTGCTGCGCTCCCCCGAACTGCCCGACACTCGTCAGCTGCTGGACGAGTACTGCCAAGTGCTGCGTGAGCGCGAGATGGACCGGCACGCGGAGGTGATCCGCAGTGTGACCGCGGAGGAAGAGGAGGAGCTGCGGCGTCTGGGCGTACTGGGCCGTGGCTCACCTGAGGCGCTGCTGCACCTGGTGCTCTTCAACAACCTGCGAGCCTTCGGACCTACACACCTCTACCGCATGTGGCCCGTGCCCGCCGGAAAGTTCCACCTCATGCGAGTGACGCCGAGGCCAGAGGTCAACCGGCCCGTGTTGGATTGCCTAGAGTGGGTGGACCCCGCTGACCCTGAGCAGCCCCCCCTGCGCATGTTCGCCCAGCCCGACGAGCCTCTCCGCTGCCCCCTGCAGGACTTCCGCGTGTACGCCACCAAGCACACGGCCGGCTTCCTCAGCCACCACGACGCCATCTACTCCAACCAGCGCACCGGCGTGGACCTGCAGAGCCAAGAGTGGTACAACCGCTCCCCCATGAGCAAGGCCCGCATGGACAAGTTGATGAGAGCTCTGGCTCAGAGAATAGAGGTCATCCGCGTCACCCACGCCATCGTTCCTGTTTAGCATAGCCACCTGTGTTGATATTTACCACAGAGTTGTTTAGGATGCAGTGAAACTGATACAGGATAGAATATACAATAATAATAATGATAAATAATGTACAGTTATGATGCGATAAAAAAGACAATATGCCAAGTCTTGTTTTTGTTTATTACATATGTTGCTAATTATTAAATATGAGTTAAACTGCTGATGTGATTTGTTTTGTTTACTCTTTTCTCCCTGAGAACTATGTAATTTCTCAGAAACCTTTTTGTTTTCAGTCCTTAAAGGTTTCAGTTGAGTTATTGTGATGTTATTCATCTCCTGACATGAACACATATGGGCTCCGGATGCGACTACAGTTTAGATAGCTGAAAAACAAGCAAAACAAGAAAGAAATGAGTTAGAAACACACTTTCCATACAGATATCTGCACAGGATTGAACAGATGCATGTAGGCGGGTTTGGGGTTGATAGATGTCCATGATACAGATTGTGTTGGGTTGAAAAGTTAGAAAGTTGATGTGTGTGTAGAGTACACTCACAAGACCAGTATGATGCTGCAGTAACTTACGGCACCGGATAGGAGAAAGTGTGTGTGTGTTTGTGGTAGACTTACAGGACAGGTATGATGCTTCAGTAGCTCATGGCACTGGAGAGGTGGAAGTGTGTGTGTGTGTGTGTGTGTGTGTGTGTGTGTGTGTGTGTGTGTGTGTGTGTTTTGGGTAGACTTACAGGACAGGTATGATGCTGCAGTAGCTCATGGCACTGGAGAAGAGGAAGTGTGTGTGTGTTTGTGGTAGACTTACAGGACAGGTATGATGCTGCAGTAACTAATGGCACTGGAGAAGACGAAGCAGAGTCCGCTATGCCATGGAAGGGTGAGAGGGTAGATGAGTGTGAAAATCGCTGTGGAGACGACGTTACTCACAGACAGTGCCAGCTGCAACCAACCAAACACAGAACCTGGTGAGGGAAGAGAACCATGGGAACTCATTTATACTTCCAGATACAAACACTGCATAGGAACCATGCATACAGTACATAGGAATCATCCATCCATACAGTATACAGGAACCATACCACTATGGAGCCACAAATTATTAAAATATTTGTCTATTCCGCCGCTTATACTTTACATATGCTCATACATACTTTTATCGCTATTTTGCACTTCTGGTTGGATGCTAAACTGCATTTCGTTGTCTCAGTACTTGACAATAAAGTTGAATCTAATCCAATCTAATGTTATGCTAAAAAAGATCCTGTCGCCCTCTAGTGTCTGTATGTTAGTAATGCAGGTTTACCATACTGCTGTGCATCCAGAATCTTGGATAACTGTGCCTTCAACGTTGGCATGGGAACACAGGCGAACATCATGACTCCCCGCGCTGTAGGTGAGAAGATGAGAGTTAACTAACAACAGATATATCACTGTGCTTGTATGACTTAAAATAAAGTAAAACTGTATGCTGTTATGAGACGATCCAGATTTAGGGATTTAAAATACCTCCTGGTGAGTGAACACAAATAGTTTGTGTTAAGTGAACACAAATAGTTCGTGTTGAGTGAACACAAATAGTTTGTGTGCAACCAATGTCCATTATTGAATTGAGTAAATCCAACACATTCTTTTTTTCAGTGCATACCGCTCAAGTGATTTGAGTGAGTTGCTCTAACCACTTAGTGACTCTCTGAAATGTATACTTCTTCAACTTAAAATATTCACATATTACCTTTTAAGCCTGTTCTGCATAAAGTCTGTATTATAGCTGGTAACACTTTAAACTAATAACCCCGGGTTTTACCTGACTCACCCATGAAGTATACCCAGCTGTGGGTGGCGAATGCCATGATGGCCATGCCCGTACAGTTGGAGACAATGCCCAGCAGGATGAGGGTTGTGTCCTCCAGCCGTGGGGAGAGCGCCAGCACGCCCAGGAAGCTGCTCAGGTACATGGCCTGGGTGGCAGCGCTGCCGTAGCCCGCCCACACCGAGTCCCAGCTCAGAGGGGGCTTCAGCACGTAGAGGGAGAGCACGTCCTCCGCCCCACTCATGCCCACGTCAAACAGCACCAGGGCTGCCATCACCAAGGCCACCGCCACCCTGGGCGACTGCACACTCGTGCCCTGGTGCTGAAGGAGTGGCAGAAGGTCCTCTCTGGACCGGGGAGGGTGCTCGGGGAAGGAGAGGAGAAACGTGGAGTAGAGGATGGAGGTGGTACCCAGGAACATGGCCGTGCCCACCAGCGCCACCCCGCTCTGGCCCAGGCTATACACGTGCCCAGACAGGAGCCCGCTCGCCACCCCTGCTGCGCCTGCGCAGAAGTCCACGGTGTTGAGCTTCAGCGTGCGCCGCCACCTGGTGGACTGGAGTGATGCCAGTGCCACCACCCCGCTCCAGAAGCCCGGGGACCCTCCGCTGAGCCCGTGCAGCGCAGCGCCCGCGTACAGCACCTCCAGGGGCAGCTGCCGCAGCAGCAGCAGCGCCAGCAGGAAGCCCATGCCCAGCACGGAGCCAAGCTGTGGGCACAGCAGCCATACGCGCCCCCCGCAGCGCTCCGCCAACCAAGTGAGGGGCGCGAAGGAGAGCAGAGCGCAGGAGGTGGTCACTATGCTCTGGAGGAGGAAGAACCACATGGAGAGCGCCTGGGCAGCATCACTCTGCCCTCCGCACAGCTCCAGGGAGCGGCTGTACACCACCAGCGTCAGGGCCATCCCAAAGAAGGAGGTGCTCACGGTGTGGAGGACCACCAAGGGCTCCACCAGAGACACGTAGCCACCCATACCTGTGGGAGCACAACAGTCTTAATGCAGTTTAGACACACAGCCACCCATACCTGTGAGAGCACAACAGTCTTAATGCAGTTTAGACACACAGCCACCCATACCTGTGAGAGCACAACAGTCTTAATGCAGTCTACTAGACACACACACACAGCCACCAATACTTATGAGAGCACAACAGTCTTAATGCAGTATACTGTAGACACACACCATCCATATCTGTGGGAGCATAACAGTCTTAATGCAGTTTAGACATACAGCCACCCATATCTGTGGGAGCACAACAGTCTTAAGGCAGTCCACTATAGATATACTGCCACCCATACCCATAATGCATTTCAAGACACATATCCGCCACAAGGTAACAGTTCAAATGCAAAGGACGAGAGTCCTGAAAGCCACATTATGCCATACCCATCCATACCTGTCAGAGGATTAGAGTCCTGATTCAGCTCTCCTGGGTTAGATGCTTACTCATGTATTTCAGAAAACAACAAGTCCCAATGCGGTCTAACATAAACACACAGTCACCCGTACCTGTCAGAGGGTCCCAATGCTGTCTAACATACACACACAGTCGCCCGTACCTGTCTGAGGGTCCTGATGGGGTCTAACATACACACAGTCACCCATACCTGTCAGAGGGTCCTGATGCGGTCTAATGTAGCCTCAGATGTCCGCCTGTACTTGGTAAAGACAGAATCCTAGAACATCTTCATTTAGAGACCAACAGATCTGTCAGTCCTAATGGAACAGTTTACACAGACCTGTTTAAAGACACAGCACTGGGACTCCTAATGGAACAGTTAACCCAGATCTGCTTAAAGATATAGCACTTAGACAGCATCAACTGCAATGTGAGACACATGATTGTCTGTGCAATTGAAAGTAAAAGCACAAAGCCAAGCCTTTTACAGCTGACCCATGAGCAAAAATGACATCAAAACCTGTCCCTGTCAGAAGGTCATAACTGACATGATAAATCAACAAATAAATCCACTTTCAAAAACATCTCAATCCACTAATCACCTGAAGAAGAGTAAGTATCTGTGTTCTACTCCACACAAACGTACCTCCGGTGCGGTATGTTTCCTGGAGCCTGGGAGAACAACTCTGACCCGTGCCAGTGATGAGATGTGTAATATGACCAGGAAATGAGAAGCAGGCCATCTCATATGGGGAACAAGGGAGATTTTGTAGCTGAAGTGAAAATAAGAGGAAGAGAGAGATAGCGAGCGCCATAAAACATAGATGAACATGGTCATCATCTTAAAATAGGGCCGCCTCTGCCTCATCCTTCCATCCTTCTATCCTTCCATCCTTCCTTCCTTCCATCCTTTCATCCATCCATCCATCCTTCCTTCCTTCCATCCTTTCATCCATCCTTCCATCCATCTATGATGAGAGATCATTAGCGTTAGGAACTCAATCAGCCATTACAGACGGCGCTTTACAGGCAGTTTTTATGAGACTCTTTCCAAAATCTTTGGGAACAAACAGTCTGTATATTTATATCTTTATTTAAACACAATACTTACATTTATGTCTGCTGTGATAAATATGAAACATTCAACAATTGTGTCCCTTTAGGCAAAAATAGCGTGGAAAACAGAAGATCTTTTTGTGTGAGTCTATGTGTGGATTTAAACTGGGTGTAACTTCTGTTGAACTTCTGTTGAACTCTACTGAACATGAAAAGATTACACACAAGAACCATTGTCAGTTATGTTAATAGTGAATTTATTTCAGTCTCATTTCCAGCTTTTCAAAGTATGCTGTAAAACAAAATTAAATACATTTTCAATAGTCTCATGTTTTTACAATTTTAAATTAGAATTGAATGGTACCTTCGGGTGAGGGATGGTGGCTTGTTTTAAGAAAAAGGATACATGCATGACACAAATCAGTGTTAGATTTGAAATAGAAGCACTCAAACTATAGGATGGCTGGGAAATAAAGCTCTGCCCATGCCCCTGATTTACCCCGTGGGAGCGTACACACACACACACACACACACACACACACACACACACACACACACACACACACACACACACACACTGGAAGGAGATCAAGAGTAAGGCCCTGGTGAGGATGAAGCGCTGATGAGTCTCTCGGCATGTGTGTGATCTATTACGGCATGTGTGTGATCTATAACGCATGTGTGTGATCTATAACTGCATGTGTGTGATCTATAACGCACTCTTGCGATGGCCATGAAGACTGCTTGAGCTCATGGAGGGCGTAGTTAAGTCTCTGATATCGGGTTTTTCTTTTTTAGAGGAGGAGGAGGAGAGGGGGATTGTTTCTCTGGACAGGTAAGGCTTGTTCATGATTGTATTCTGAAGTGAACCCTGTATCTCTCCTGTGCTACAGTCTTTCAGCGGTCCACTCTGAGATCACCACCGCTGCCGCTGCTTGGCTTTAATGATGCGGTAATGCCAGGCCGTCTACTCTGAGGGGCCAGATCTTACAGCTCTGATGACCAATCCAGTGGATCCTAAGCAGCCATGGTTCTCTGCACATGTCACACTGGACTCCAGATCCACGCCACATATGGGGAATTTAGAACCTTTCATTTTTAGAATCAGGAATTTGGAACCATCATGCTCTCCTCTCGTTTATAAATGCATTCTTTGAAAACTTTGAATAAATGCTGACTTTAAAAGACCCTTTTCTGCTGGCAGACAGTATTTATTTGGGGGGGCGGTCTTGTTTTGCAGATTGTTGATTCACTCCCACCTAGGGGAGGAGATAAATTGGCTTTAATGGTTGACATTACATTGCCTTGCATTGCCAGTCTTTGTTGAAGAGAGGTGAGCTGTGTAAGATGGTATAAGATGGCTCTGGGTACACAGTCTTGCGAGAGCTTTGAGGATTCAGCTGTAGAGAGAGGGGCAGTGTTGGCATGCTCAGTTGGCATCTTCATTGGCATACATGCCTGCCTCCCAGCGCAGTGCCCTCGTGTTCTTGTGCCGTGTGACACGCGTCGCCTCCAGTACCTGTGAAACAGACAAGGGAGAGGGAACAGGAGCTGGGTTTAGATCACCCGAGGCAGGTGAGCACTACCCTAATGATGGATTGGTGCTATGGTAATCCTGCTCAGTGTGAGGGGAACCACAGTTTCAATGGGCCAAGATGGAAAGAGTTCAACAAGTGGAGAAGTGGAAAATCAGAATGAAATGCGATGAATGGGGATGAAAAAAAAAAAAAAACACAGCGTCTTACCTCATTGTTTACATCATCGATGGGCTGGATCCCAGCATACTGTGGAAGACAGGAAGAGAAGAGGGTCAGAAAGTTACATCACTTCCCTTAACTTCCAATGAAAAAAAAATTCTGAGCATTGAAACACTAGAGAAGTGTTTTCAACCAATTGATCTGTTCTATACTGTAAATTGCTCTGGATAAAAGGGTCTGTCACCTCAGTAAATAGAAATGTAAGGTGCCTGACCATGTGGTTACGGCAGTTACATAGTTACATGGAAACAGATGCGATGAGATGATAAAAACATTAGGAGTTCATTACCAAGGCAAAAATACAAGTATTTAACTGCTCTATACAGCTCAAAGTCACTTTAGATAATAACATCTGCCAACTGAATGATTATAAATGTAAGGTAAATGAAGATGTAAGGTAGATAAATGTAAATGGATGTGAATGGAAGGTAGAGGTAAATTCAAGGTTCGATGAATGTCCACTCACTGCACTGTCCTCCAGCCTCAGCTTGGCCCGGCGTTCCTCAAAGTCCTCCAGCAGGGTCTCTGTCAGGCCCTTTTGGGTGGGGGTGGAGGCAGAGACAGGGGCGGAGGCAGAGGCAGGGGCGGGGCTAGGGGCAAAGGCAGGGGTGGAGGTGGTGCCAAAGATGGAGGCAGAGTCAGAGGCATAGGCAGGGGTAGAGGTAGAGGTAGAGGTGGGGCCGGGGGCAAAGGCAGGGGTGGGGATGATGGCAGGGGTAGGGGTGGGGGTGGAGGTGGGGGCAGAGGCAGGGGCAGGGGCAGAGGTGGGGGTGATGGCAGAGGCGTCGCCCAGACCCTCCATGCTCCTGACCCCTCGCTCCACCCAAGCAAGGCTGGTCACCAGCGGGGGCACACGGGGCGCCACGGGGAAGCTCGGCTTCTGGTTGCCCCACGGCTGGGCTGTTACTATGGAGACGGAGGGGAGCCGGGAGAACGGGCGGGGAGAGGGAGTGTGGAAGGTTTTATCTGCAGAGATAAGACAACAAAAATATGATGTTGTGACGCACCGACTCACAGGTCATGGGAAAGTGAGGAAGTGTCATAAGAACTGAAGCTCATTCCAGTAACTCTTCAAGTGATGTCATTTTATGACATGGTTGTTAAGATTATTCTGACTTGGGACCTGCATTGTCATCGACATCGAGACACCCAAACCCACTCATCTGTATATCTAATCAGTACAAAAACCTTTTCACAAATAAGATCTTTTTCAGTCTTCTGCAATGATAATGTTTTTATTTCATTCAGAATGTCTTTACAGAAATACAAATTTAACCACAGGTGGCAGTCTTTCTTAGTAAGATAGGCGTCAACTGCATTGCAAAGTCTCAGAATGTGTTAAGAATGCACAAGTTGGTATTTATCATGATGTGTACCGACGCCAACTCTCCCATGTGTTAATATTTAACACTTATACAGGAAGATGTTAACGCTGTGCAGTGCTGTTTCAGCCCATGTGATTTGATCAAAGTTCGGCTGGACACTAACTCAGTGAGTCAGTTTTTCCCAATAAAAACTGCACCTCTGCACTGTTTAAACTTGGGAAGAAAGAGAGAAAACACCTATCTCTGTTATAGCTGAAGGTTCTGGGAGCCATTTGAGAACTGAAAAGTAACAAGCACAAGAACAGTGAGACACTGAGACACTGAGACACTGAGAAACTGAGACATTGAGAGACTGAGACATTGAGACACTGAGAGACTGAGAGACTGAGAGACTGAGAGACTGAGAGACTGAGACACTGAGACACTGAGACATTGAGAGACTGAGACAGTGAGTGACTTACCTGACGTGGACACTCTCCTCATGGGGTAGGTATCCACACTCCAGGAGTACGATGGCCTGGAGCTCACTGACTTTATCGGTTCCTCAGGTTGAATCGGTTCCTTAGGTGGTTCTCTCGTTTCAGTGACTCTTGGCTGCTCTGTTGCGTTCTCCTCCTCAGAACTTTGCTTAGGAGCAGATTGTTCCGCTGTGTTTGTTGGTGTCGTTATTGTTACCGCCTGCTCCGGGCCGTCTACATCATCCAGGCCCTTCTCCAGTGAGATGGAGAGGCTCTGTGATTCCCGGAGCTCCAGGTATTCCTGCTCACGCTGTAGGTCCCTCTCGATCTCCTGCCGGATCAGGTCCGGAGCGCTCTGCAGTCGCTGCTCCAGGTGCTTCTTCCATGGAGTCAGCGACCTGCCCTCCTGATCCTGCCCCTCAGGGTGAGAGGGGAGGCTGCTGGAGGAGAAAGACCCCGTAGAAAACCTGGAGCTCGTGTCCGCTTTGATAAATGGTTTCTGCAGGATGCTCGCAGGTGAGTTTACACACTGGGTATTGGTGCTGGTGTTCCACCACTCTTCCATAGCCGGACGCGAAGTGACCTCCGCTGTGGACTCGTGGCTCCGTGAGCGCCAGGAGTTCTCAGACGAAGATCTCACTCGACTCACTGGGAGCACTGTGTACTCGGCATGCCGGTGAGGACAACACGGCGACAGGCCCTCCTCTGTCTCAGACTGCTCTGACGTCTGCACAAAGACCGGCTGCTCAGTGGTCCAGCTGTCCTCTCTACTGCTGGGGGGACTCTGTGAGGTGTCCAGGCGTGTGGGTGAGACTTCTGAGGCGACGGACGGTGCAGGTGACGACGACTTCACCTGAGGCTCGAAGACCCTCCTCCTCTCCTCTACGTCATAAATGCCACGTCCTTGCATGCTGGCGCCCTCGTCCCTCCGATTCTCCCTCTCGATCTCACGCTGGATGAGGAAGCTCACGCGGTTGGTGTCCTTGGCCTTGACCGGCCTGGCAAGAGCAGGCGCCGTGGGCTGGGTGAGGACAGGTTTGGTTTTGATCTCCACCATCTCCTGCGTGCTGTTGTGCCTGATGCCACGAGCTTGCCGTAGACTTTCCTCCCGCTCCTGGGCGTTGCGGATCTCCCTCTCGATGGGCGTCTCCTGAGCGCTACGCACCTCCCTCTCCGCGGGCGTCTCCTGGGAGATGGCGGTGGACTCCCCTTTCGACGGTTCGTTCGAGACGCTACCGTTGCTGGCGTTCCCTCCGAGCCGATCGCCCCGTCCAGAGTCCCACTCAGTAGCGCTGCTCACTTTCAAGGCCTTCCCGTCTTCAGTGACGGTCACCGTCACCGTGTTGCTGATGAAGACGTCATCACTGAACGCGAAGGGTGGCGTTTGGCCTTGGCCTGGGTGTTCAGTGGTACTCCTATCTTTGGGGACATCCTTAAACGCAGCACTCCTCACCTCAGGAGTCCTGTGCAGCTGAGCAGAGACATGGGAGGTGTACGGCTGATCAGGAGAGTAAGGTGTGCGTGACGGGGCAGGGGAGTGGGGGGTGTCTGGGGGCCTCTGGATGACAGGGCTATGTCTGGACTGCTCCATCATGAGGAACTGCTTGCGGGCCTTGGTGAAGTCGATCTGTTCCTCGTCAATAGAGCCCGGCTCCAAAGGTGTGGGTTCAGCCGCAGGGGTCATGGGTCCATAGCAGATGCTGAATCCCTCTACTAGCCTCCGGGGGGGGCTGCTGAGGTCCAGACTCTCCAGTGCACTCCACTGCTCCTTAAATACCTGGCTCTTCTTCGGTGCCTGGTCACGGATGATCTCCTTCCTGTCCAGCCTCCCCACATCACTCTCCTCCTGCTCTGCTGCCATGGCGACCGTGCTCTCCACCCGGTAACGGGAGTCACCATTGCTCTCCTCGAACAGCTTCTCGGGCCTCATGTCGGGTGCGTACGTCTGGAGCTTGAAGCTGCTCTCCCGCTTCAGCGTGGCCAGCTTGGCCTGCCGCTGTGGCGACACCATCCACTCCTCATTCTGCTCCGCCTCCAGGCTGGAGGGGTCCTCCACGAACGAGTAGAAGCCAGAGTGGGAGCCGCTGCTGCTGGGGGTGCCGGGGGTCGTGGGGGTGCTGGGGGTGCTGCTACCGCCAACCGACCAGGCGTCCCCCTCACCGCTGTCCCCCAATCCTGTGGTCTCCGCCACAGCCACCTGACGACACTGGACCACCACGTCCTCTGTCCCCTCACCCAGCTTGGAGGAGACGGTGACGGAGGCCTGGGTGCGCGACACGGAGATGCTGGCGAAGTCCAGAGTGTCCAGCGGTCCCTCCGGCTGGCGGCCCCAGCTCCTCTCGGGGGGCGAGGGGAGCAGGTCCCCCGAGGAGAAGGGGCTCACCATGCTCCTCAGCTCAGACAGCTCCAGGTGAGGAGACATCGGCTTCAGCACCCACTTCCTGGGGACGCTCTGCATGGTCGCTCCGCAGGGGGGGTCCTCCGCTTCTGTGGGGCTAAAGGTGACAGAGGGGGGCTGGAGTGGCAAGGATGGGGGCGGGGCAGGAGGTGGTGGTGGAGTTGGTGGTGGGGGGTATGACCGGATCAATGGACGCTGCAGTCCGGGGCCTGGTGCATCCTGGGGGGTGGCAAAGCTCGACTGCCTCTGAAAGAACGAGAAAAGAACAAGAGATCAGTTTGTTCAAACTCAAATGCATTCCAAAGCTCTAAAAAAGGTGTGCACATCCAACCCAAGTTGGAGCGAGATGCTCCATCTCAAAAGGCGGAGGAAACATGAAGAAAGTGTTTTTGCCCACACAGAAAAAGTCCCCCACCCCCACTACCACCCCCCCCCCTTTTCTGTGCTATGTGCTCTGGGTTCTCTGTGTGTTTATATAGCACCTGTAACAATGAACACTATTTTTATTGTCTTCCAGATTAATCTTGACCAATAAAATGTTGCACTTGAGCAGGTTACACCTGCTTCATCACCTGTGTGACAAATGCCAAGTCATCTGCTGTAAACATATTTGCTTCAGTGCCAGTGCTATGGCACAACAGCTTCACAGATTTTATGATTTACCCGAAAGAAGGCTTCATATGTCGACCAAGAGTGAAACATTTTTATCACATAATCTCAATAAAAATAATGATAATGTTTTAAACAGGTTATTTCAACACAAAGTCTTTACGCAGCCGAGTAACCCCCTTTACATCTAAACATCAAACAGGGGATTTTATGATGATGTACAAAGTTGCATTCCTACTGAACCTGATTAACCTTCTCATGTTTTATGGTCACAGTAATGACCTAACAATTAGGAGACTTGAGTAAGGCAGAGGTTGCATTCCTACTGAACCTGACCTTTCTCACTAGGATTTATGGTCACAATAATGACCTGAAAATTAAGGATGAATAAGGAAATAAAAATCAGAGTAAGGCAGAGGTTGAATAATGTTGTTAATGTTGTTGTATAATGTTAACACCCACCCCCTTAAAGATAATCTAAACACTAGGGCAAAAAGCATCTTATTTTAATATAGGAGGAAAATTGATCTTTAACAAACAATAGTGTGGTAGAATTGATACTGCCTTACTGATAGGTATTATAAGTCATAGTGTCTGGACAGTTCAGAAGAAGAATAACTTCCATGCAACCTCATACAGGCCGATACAAGCAAAATGTAATGATTTAGTTATTCACATTACTCATTGACCATACCCTCCAGCTCCAACATCTACTGTTAAACTTCACTGCTACCCTCCAGCTCCACACATTTACATTTACATTAAGCCATTTAGTTCATCCAAAGTTTTGCCCAAAGCAACTCACAGCATTGTACCGATATACACTTTCACCAGTGTGTGATACTTTCACCAGTGTGTGATATTTACTTTCACCAGTGTGTGATATATACTTTCACCAGTGTGTGATATATACTTTCACCAGTGTGTGATATATACTTTCACCAGTGTGTGATATATATTTTCACCAGTACCTATGCTTCCTGTGTATTAAACCCATTTCTCTACTAGTTGAGTTATGTCTGCAGCAAAGCTAAACTACCGACGCTCTGTGCACCTTTTTACAAAGTTGGACACAGAACACGGTGTCTACCCTTTGTCAGACAAAAAAATAAATAATGCTCACTCACCTTTTGACTGGAAGAAACGGTAATGTTCAACACACACACGCACACATACGCAGACACCACACACTGGTCTCCACAGGCACGTTTGTTTTGTGTTGTTAGTAAGAATAACCCTGGGCTGATAGCACAGGAGGTGTCCCTCACACCCTTCTAACCCCTAAGGTCGTGTGTGAGAGAGAAGATAAGTAGGTCTGTTCTCCTGCGCGGGCTACACTGCTCACAGGGAGTTCACCTCTCTCTCCGTCTCCCTGTCAGTCAGAGGCCATGTGTGGCGGAGTGGACTGTGCCCCCCTGATAAGACAACTGGGGCAGTACTTCCTGGAAAAGGTGCCCTGGGTCAACCTCATTGGCCCAGTCCTGCCGACATTAGCCAATGAGATCCAGCTGACACACTGGGGTCCTCGAGTCAGTTTGAGGGTGAGCTCTGAGATGAGTCTGAGCTGGACAAATAAACGTGACGCTGAACACAACAAACCTCTATTAACACACCCATTAAACAGTGGTCTCATTATCAGTGAGGTCAGTGTGTTGAAGGTGCAGGCCTTCAAATAGACTTCAGATAGACTTCAAATAGCTTCTTCAC
>NC_137921.1:35383755-35386255 GCF_963457725.1 Sprattus sprattus | reverse complement strand
CACTGACTGACCTCCGACCTCCTGGCAGTGCTAGTTGGAAAGCATATAACCAACACAACATTTATTCAAGCACAAAGTCTCTCTGCACTACCGAAATAATGACAAATGAAAAAGTGAAATACTCTAAATTACATTTCTATCACTCTTGGTGTGGAAACACAATGAGTTCATATAAATCACTGTCAACGCTTTGTACTAGTATGAGTTACACGACTATAGAGGCCACAGGAAGGCCTGTAGGAATGAAACCAGGCCACAAAGCTCACACTCTTACATACAGTCCACAAGTCGGTTTCGCAGAAGGTTGTTGACATTTGAGCTCAACAGCCAATCAAATTACACCCCTCCCTTCTGTGCGGATGAGACACCCTGCTGATTGGCTGGATTGCCACTCTGTTTGTTTCCCATTCACAGAGCCAGGACTGAGTTTAAACGCTGAAAGGACCCGTTAGAGGACTGTGAGGAGTGATTCGCTGAATTTGACACAAAAAAAAGTGTATGGGGTTTAGAATTGCGAACTGCGCCTTTAAATCTGACAGTATCTGTATACATCCCATGGACTGACATCTACAGGAGACGCTGTTTGGTTGTTGTTTGGTGACATGCCATAGCGATGATTTAATCTCGCAGTATCTGTATAAATCTCATGGACTGACATCTACAGGAGACGCTGTTTGGTTGTTGTTTGGTGACATGCCATAGTAATGCTGTAATTGTGATAGCAGCCTCAGAGGAAGCTGTGTGCGCCGTTGTCCTAGAATGAACTCTAGAACGAAACTGATTACAGCCCTCTCTGTTTCCTCAAGACCAAAATACACACCACTGCTGATGTGAGACTAAGATCGAACATTTATCTCCAAAATTCCTGATGTTCCACTGCAAGATCATGAAGTGGATCTTTAATTGATCATTTGTGTACCCCAGGGTTACTGCTTTGGTAAGTTTCTAATAAATGAATAAATGTGAATTGAATCCAAAGACACTCACACTGAGGAATTCCTTCAGCTCCAGAACACGTCTGAATTAAATCGCAGTGACCGCGTGAAAACGTCACATCTGTCACAGAGACATTTATGTCACAAGCCTCAGGGTTCGATCCAAGGGACACTTATCACTGACTCCAGAAGAGTGAACGGGATCTTAATATTTGACTTCAGACGAGTGAACGGGATCTTAATATGTTTAAAACGGAGATGCTGGACAGAGTACCCGGTGTAACCACATGGGCTTCTGTTGAAACACACACAGGGAGTGAATGCCAGATCTGAATGAGATGTGTTTCACTTTCAGCTACTTTGTGTAGGTGAGCATATTCACATGCATAATGAATGTATGTGTGTGTGTGACACATCCACTCAAAACATCATACGAATGGGGGTGCACACGCACACATACACACACACACACATACACACACACACACACATACATATTCTTTGCTGAAGTTTAAACCCTCTGGTCTTTGAAAGATTGGTCGGTGGTGTCCAAGCCTGCAGCTCTGAAACTTCCTTTCTTTTAATGGTCTTCCAGGGAAAAACAGCCCCCCCCCCCCCCCCCCCCAAAAAAAAAATCACAAGGGTTCTCTCACAGCTAGCATCATAAATATCACATTTTGAGTTGAGATGATAACAATTCCTCCCGCCCACACACACTCTCTCACACACACACACGGTTTCATATCTTTCAGCTGTTGGTGTGAGGGAAAGGAGTCTCATCAAGCAGGAAGCAGTGAGAGCACACTCCTCACCACGCTTCTGCCGGGAGAGAAAAAAACACAACAAAAAACACTAAAGGATTCCTTCCTTAAAGAAAAACAAAACTCAAATAAATATATCTTTCAAAATAAATGATATCTATATATTATATAGTTATATAGAGATAGTATGTCCTTCACTGGAGTAAGGTAAGACTACAAAACTGGCTGTGTATAAGAGATGATAGAGATGATGTTTTAAAACCCACGACCGCATATCACGCTTCAGCCCAAGAGGCCCGAGGTGATGGCTTTCGTTCTGTCTCTCGGTTTGAACTTTGACCTTTCAGCATCAAAGTAGAGTAGAGTAGACAGCAAGTAGAGAGCGATGATAGAGGCTAAAAACACCCTCAGAAGAAATCACACAAAACTAGAAAAGGAAAATCATATCAAAGAGAAATCAGTTCCAGAGGCTAGAGATGAGGGGGTGTGGGTGGGGGGGGGGGGGGGGGGATGGGGGTCAGAAATATAAAACAGAAAAGAAAATAGGGAACAGCTTTCTATCAAAAGATACAGAACATTTATTATTTTATTTCTTGTGTTGTTGTTGTTGTTGTTGTTGTTGCTGTGTTTTTGTTTGTTTGTATGTTTGTGGTTGTTGTTTTTTTATTTTTTTTTCATTAAAAGTCAGTGCCTGGTGGGGGCCAGCGAGGGCGTGTCCCTCTTGATCACATGATCACACAGCACTTGCATGGCTGCTTCTCCTTGTTATTAAGCTCCGCCCCTGTGGCCTCAGCTCCTCCGTTA
>NC_137921.1:35361255-35368755 GCF_963457725.1 Sprattus sprattus | reverse complement strand
ATGTGCCCTTGACCACGACTGCTATATCCAGCTATCACAAGACAGTCACACTGACTTTAGCTTTTAGATATTTGGAACTGTTCATTGTCATTCTCTGCATGATGTCATAGACAGTCATCTGTGTATGAAGACAAAAATATTTCTGGAGTTGAAAGTAAAAGCAATTGGCTGGTAAGAATAATTCCAGGCCTACATCAATACACCAACACACACATACACACATGCACACACACGCACACACACGCACACACACAGAGGATACAGCTAGCCATGCCTCTTACATCAATACTCACACAAACACACACAAACACACACGCGCACACACACAGAGGATACAGCTTGCCATGCCACTTACATCAATACTCACACAAACACACACACATAGATGATACAGCTCGCCACGGCCTCTCTGACACACCCCTCCTCAGACAGATGCCCACACCAGGGAGATGAGCTCACCTCTACCCCGCCCCCACCTACCACCACTCCCCACCCCACCCTAAACCAGCCTATTAACATGTATCTGTTTCCATGGCGATGGAATCCTGTCTCCAGTCACCGCCTAGACCCTCCACAGATTACCAGAATGAAGTGATGTGTTTTAAAAACTTCACATATCAGTGTATGGGCCATGCACAGATTCAGGTCAGACAGTTACCATGCTATTGCTAATATTAATATACATTCCCACTGTCCTCAGTGGCTTTGAGTCTGTTACATCAGGGGTGTGTGTGTGAGAGAGCATGAAGGGACAGTGGTGTGTGTAAGAGAGTTGTGTTGTGTGGTAGAGAGGGAATGGGTGTGTGCTTAGTATGTGGTGTGTGACATTGAAGGGAGGATGGTGTGAGTATACTGTGTGTGTTCGTGAGTAGAGGGGAGGCGGTGTGTGTATGGTGTGTTTAGGAGAATGGTGTGTGTTCATGTGTGTGCTCTGTGTATAATGTGTGCATATGGTGTGTGTATGCTGTGTGTGTATGTATGGTGTGTGCAGGAGAGCGGTGTGTATGGTGTGTGTAGGAGAGCGGTGTGTGTATGGTGTGTGTAGGAGAGCGGTGTGTGTGTAGGAGAGTGAAGGCCCACTGGTCACTGTGTTTCTGTGTCTTCCTACCCAACATGATCTGCATGAAGAGCTGATGGCAGCCTGCCTCTCTCTCAGCAGGGGCTCACACACACTCACACACACTCATTCACTGTCCACTCACACACACTCACACACACACACACACACTCACACACACACACACACTTACACACACTCACACACACACACACACACACTCACACACACTTACACAACCACAGTCACACACACACACACATTCAATGTCCATCCATATCACTGCTTCCTGTCTCTCTTTCTTTTTTTCCTTCCCCTTCTTTGCCGTTTTCTCTCCCTCTCGCTTTTGCTCTCTCACCAGCTCTCTCATTAATTTTCTGCTTCTCTCTTTCTCTCTCTCTCTTTTTTTTCTCTCTCTCTCTCTCTCTCTCTCTCTTTCTTTCTCTCTCTCTCTTTCTCTTTCTCTCTCCGGCTTGCTGACTGTGCATTTCAGCTCCACAGAAACTGCTAATGGTGAGAGTTTGGATCTTATCTCTGGCGAGCCCTCACAGCGAGGGACACCAGACCAGACCAGACCAGACCAGACCAGACCAGACCAGACTGGACCGGACCGGACCGGACCGGACAACACCAGACCAGACCAGACCAGACCAGACCAGACAACACCAGACCAGACCAGACCAGACCAGACCAGACCGGACCGGACCGGACCAGACCAGACAACACCAGACCAGACAACACCAGACCAGACCGGACCAGACCAGACCAGACCAGACCAGACCAGACCGGACAACACCAGACCAGACCAGACCGGACCGGACCGGACCAGTGTATGGAGTGTGTAGGAGAGAGGTGTGTGTAGGAGAGAGGTCTGTTTAGGAGAGAGGTGTGTGTATGGTGTGTGTAGGAGAGAGGTGTGTGTATGGTGTGTGTAGGAGAGAGGTGTGTGTATGGTGTGTGTAGGAGAGAGGTGTGTGTATGGTGTGTGTAGGAGAGAGGTGTGTGTATGGTGTGTCTAGGAGAGAGGTGTGTGTATGGTGTGTGTAGGAGAGAGGTGTGTGTATGGTGTGTGTAGGAGAGAGGTGTTAGTATAGTGTGTGAAGGAGAGAGGTGTGCCTGAATTGATTTCAAGCTCATACTCAGTCTGGCCCAACCCCGTTGACAATCGTCTCCAGGACTCAAAATCCAACCGCACCAATCAGCGAACAGTTCAGAGCTGTGACGCAAAACTCACCTTGAAGGAAGAGACACGAAAAGCTATCGGGAAAGTTGTCTCAACTCTCGAGAACATCAGAAAATTAAAAGGAGAACAAGAGTATTGTCTTGTAAGTTTTATGATTGGAAAGGACGTTGTAGCTCTTCACCCAACTGGCTTTGGGAAGAGTTTAATCTACCGAATGCTTACCAAACGTTGCTGATTGGTTAAGGGAACTCCAATGATTTTAAACCTCAAGCTAAGCACCCGCCCATCTCGGAAACGAAAATGAACGGGGTTAGGCCAGACTGACTGACGGAAAAAAATGGAGTCACAGGCTGGTAATGGCCAGGCTACCTATGAACACTGATTTGCTTGCTACAGGAGTACCTGTCTAAGCTGTGAGTTGTGACACATATATTCCATATGAATGTGTTCTTCCAGTACACTTACCTTTCATCTTTTATTTTTATGTTTATCATCTTCTTTTTACTTGTTTAACTTTACTCTTGTTGTTTTTATCATTTTAAATATTTATTGTCTTTCCTGCTATTGTATATGTAAAGCACATTGAGTTGCACATGTGCATGAAATGCGCTATATAAATAAGATTGCCTTGCCTTGCGCAGTATGAATATACTACACTGAACTAAACTGTTTCTGTAGCAAATCTGATCCTAACAACATCAAAGTCTTTGGTTGATACTCTGGGGTCACACACAACTGTGTACACGCACACCACTGTCAGACGCTGTGAGTGAGTGAGTGAGTGAGTGAGTGAGTGAGTGTGTGTGTGTGAGAGAGTGTGAGAGAGAGAGAGTTTGTGTTCATGAGACAATGTGCTGCATATTTAGCAGGAGGAAGTGCTGTTTTTTCTCTTTTCAGTCCCTTTAACTCTCCAAACAGGATGTCCTTTAAAGCGGCTCTTTCTGCTGTGGGCTCGCTCTTGTCCCCTGCCTCTCACCGGGTCTTCTTGGCCCATTGCTCTGCCTTCAGGGCTCTTACACACACAAACACACACACACACACACACACGCACGATCTGAAGCACACACACACACACACACACACACACACACGGTCTGAAGCATGCACACACACACACACACACACAGACACACACACACACGCACGGTCTGAAGCACGCACGCGCACACACACACACAGGGGCGGTGCAGACGAACGGGCAAACCGGGCAGTTGCCCAGGGCCTCGGCCACCAGGGGGGCCTCGCCGTATTTCCGTTTTTTTTTTTTTTTTTTGCTAATTAAAAAAAAAATCACTTGTCATTGCAAAATAATGACAATTCATAATAAGCATGAAACATGATTATTTTATTAGTATCAGCCTAAAATGTATCTTAAATCCATCATGGAACAAATTATTCGAGGTCACGTGACTTTTCTGTCACGGGCAATTTTTCGTGTGGTTGCAATATATATACTACACAAACAAACGGGGGCTTTTGATCATTATTGTTAGATTTAGTGTTGATGTGTGGGTGACAGACATGTGTATTTGTATATGTACATTTATGGAAATACGGAACAAATTACGTCCTGTATTGGCTCAAATGTTATGCTAATTCGCAACAATGTGTCCTGTCAACTCACTCGCATCACTAGTTGACGCCGGCTGGTTGTTTCGGAATAAATCCGTAATTCTTGACCATTTTGATGCACTCTCCTCCAGCATCCGCCTCTTCTTCATTCTGGCCTTTTCGGCCCCTCCTTTCTCCTTTCTCCTTTCTCTTCTTTCCCTCCATCAGGTCCGCTTCACCTGCGCTCTCTCTCTGACAGCCGCTCATTCAACTCCCTACGTTCACTGGATAAAGGTATTTCCCATGAGGCTTTGCTCCGATCATTCTACATTAATTATGAACAAAAACAAATAAAATCGCTGGCCAATTTATATTTTTGGTCATGGAAGTTATGTAAAGTCTGAATAAAAAGAATTAGATCAAGATAGGAGGCTAAGCAAAAATCAGCAGGCTGGATTAATGATTTCGACACACACCATAAGTGAGATGTAGAGAAAACAAGTGCTATATATCTTGGTTGGACTACTAACATCTGTACTAGCGGAGACCCTCACGGGAACATGACCTGATATTATTAGTTTTAACTCAATGGACCGCACATGAACTTCACACGGCTGCGCAGGGCAGTCTTCAGGCTGCTTCTCGTGAGCTCTTTGGCCTGCCGGCCGACCGGGAAATCTCCCGGTCGTCCCGATGGCCACTCCGCCCCTGACCACAGATGCCCATATCCGGGACACTGACACCCGCACTGACGACGCGCATAATACTGCCATGGTCATAAACACAGCTCAAGCACAGCTGGCTGATAACGACAGCAGTGATGTAAACAATGTGAGTAACATCAATGGTGTTGATACAGTGATTAGTGAAGACCCATTATTATGGCGTGACAAATTAACAGATAGAGAGATAATTGAAATGGTTAAAACAGGACCTGTACAAATTTGGAAGTTTCAGTTGAAAACATTCAGAAACAGAACTATAAAGCATTAATCAAATGTAACAAGTAAAATTGTTTTGATAAAGTAATAAAAAAGTTACACTAATAAAACACTGCACTCAAAACCTCATAATTCAAATCATTTACAACTGTTTAATTGTTAAAGTCATAAACTCACAATAAATGTCAGTTCCATATAACATTAGAAAGGTTTCTTTTTTGGGGGGAGGGGCAATTTGCTAAAACCACCCCTGCACACACACACACACACACACACAAACACACACACACACACACACACACGGTCTAAAGCACGCACACACACACACTCACACAAAGAGAGACTCACCTACACTCACAAGCAACAGACACACACACACACTTGGCCTTGCAGACTTGCAAACACAAATACAGTACACACACATCATAAATGTACACAGATACCATGCACACGAAAGCTCTCATAGATCCTCTCTCTCAGACACAGAAAAAAACTGAGACCTACACAAACTTTCCTCAGGTTTTCTTTTACACACGCACACACACACACGCGCACACACACACACACGCACACACACACACACACACCTACACACACACACAGTATCATAAATACGGTCCCACAGCTAATGCCCAGACATGCAGTCTTTCCAGACCAGTTCTCAGGGATGCCACACCCTACCCACTCAAAGTGTAATTCTCACAGTGCTGGCAAGTCCCTATCCTGCAGGGTGAGACGTGCATAAGAGCCCAGCTTCAGTCTCATAGAGCTAGCCGTGCTTAAGAGCCACAGTCTCATAGAGCTAGACGTGCATAAGAGCCCCAGTCTCATAGAGCTAGACGTGCATAAGAGCCCCAGTCTCATAGGGTTAGACGTGCATAAGAGCCCCAGTCTCATAGAGCTAGACGTGGATAAGAGCCCCAGTCTCATAGAGCTAGACGTGCATAAGAGCCCCAGTCTCATAGAGCTAGACGTGGATAAGAGCCCCAGTCTCATAGAGTTAGACGTGCATAAGAGCCCCAGTCTCATAGAGCTAGACGTGGATAAGAGCCCCAGTCTCATAGAGCTAGACGTGGATAAGAGCCCAGTCTCATAGAGTTAGACGTGCATAAGAGCCCCAGTCTCATAGAGCTAGACGTGGATAAGAGCCCCAGTCTCATAGAGCTAGACGTGGATAAGAGCCCCAGTCTCATAGAGTTAGACGTGCATAAGAGCCCCAGTCTCATAGAGCTAGACGTGCATAAGAGCCCCAGTCTCATAGAGCTAGACGTGGATAAGAGCCCAGTCTCATAGAGTTAGACGTGCATAAGAGCCCAGTCTCATAGAGTTAGACGTGCATAAGAGCTCCAGTCTCATAGACGTGCATTAGAGCCCCAGTCTCATAGACGTGCATAAGAGCCCCAATCTCATAGACGTGCATAAGAGCCCCAGTCTCATAGACGTACATGAGAGCCCTAGTCTCATAGACGTGCATAAGAGCCCCAGTCTCATAGACATGTATAAGAGCCCCAGTTTCATAGACGTGCATAAGAGCCTCAGGACCTGATTTACTAACATGCGACCGCTGCTTAATCTGCGTTCGCACATGAACGCACGGTGTTTTTGCGCATTTTCCGTGGTATTTATCAAACCACATCTGCGCTGGGCACTGTGTGCTTACTCCGCCCCTTTGAAGGGCCTGATTTACTAACATTGATTTGCGAACGCAGCTTAATATGCGCCTTTGCCAGGCGCACATTACCACACGGTGTTTCCCCGCATTTTCCGTGATATTTATCAAGCCAGATCTGCGCTGGGCAATCACTATTTAGCGCACCGTTAAAAGACGGGAGAAATTGCCTGCAAGTTACTGCCCACCATGGAGATTCGAGGAAGAAAAAACTAAGGTTCAGCGGAGAGGAGATAGATATATTGGTTCACGTTCGCTCAATCATTGAACCTGATTCAATGGGTTATATTGTTGTTTTGCCCGCCATCACCTACAGCGAGATGTTTAAAAGAACACGATTATAAATAATATGCTATTGGTGACATTAATGCATAAACTGTCTATTATAACAATATAGGTGTGTACATGGCGAGATTAATACGTTCTGGGACATGGGTTCACTACAATATATCCCCACTGAAACAAATACATTTACCAAGTAGCCAGGCCTCTCCAAAATCACTGTTGCTCAATCATGAATAGATGGCACTATTCCGGAAGAAAAAACTGTCATGGACAGACGCAGACCACTACCACGTAAGTAATGGTCATGTTGGCATCACATATGACCTGGACATTCATTGAATATGTGTGCTTTCTGTTTCGGTAAACGTGTTTGTGGATTGAAGGTGGGACTGTTTGCATGTGGGTGCAAGAAATGGTTCAAATTACGTTCGGAAAGTTTGCGATTTCAAAAAAAGTGTTTGATGTCTCTAATTTCAGCTATGGCAGTGGGGAAATGTATTGACCAGCGCACCGTAGCAATGCGTCGAGTACCTGGGTGAATATTTGGCTGAGTGAAGGCTGAGATGTACCAACTGCTGCTGTTTGAAATGGTCCGATGCCAATACTTGTAATGTTGTCCTGAGTTTAACAACTGATGGAATGGAATGTGATCTCCGGTTGGAGGCTTCGATGTCTCTGATCTGGTTCAGACGTATTGCGTGGCTGGTTAACCTGTACCGTCTAATGATTTGTGGATCCTTAACTGAAAAAGTGTTATACGAGTTCAAAAAAATATTTCTGTCTCTGTCTAAATCTTCGCCTTGCTCTTATAACT
>NC_137921.1:35343755-35348755 GCF_963457725.1 Sprattus sprattus | reverse complement strand
ACACAGCTGCACTGTGCACTCTGCGAGCTCTGTGACTGCTCGTAAATGAAGATCATATGTCTTAGGGGGATTGGCCGAGTCACATGGTCTTTGTGTCCCGATCAGCAGCAGCGGACTGAAAGACACTCCTGTTCACGCCGCGAGCACGCCAGCTCTGATTGCACTCCCAACGCTGCCACGCTAATCAATTTATGTGATCTTCATCCACTCCACTCCCAGCAACACTACACTGATCAATTCATGTCACCATCTGCAACCCCAAAGTCATTCTCCTCATTAGTGGAGCGTTTTCTACACAAGGCAACTTTTCACCCCACGGGAGCGAGAATCCTTCTCCTTATCGAATCAGCTGTCCAATCAGACGGCAAGGATCTGCGGAACATCATGTGCCCTCCCCATCTGGAATTCCATAAACAGAATTCAAACTGTTCCAACTCCTCGTGTGCATTCCCGGTTCTCCAGCGCTGAGCCCAAGGGCAGAGTGCCCCTCCAGGAACATCAGGAATGCACTCCCACTATATGCGCTGTTTTAAAGTGTGTGTGTTTCTGTGAGTCTCTGTGTGTGTGTGTGTGTGTGTGTGAATGCACTCCCACTATATGCAGGGCACTGCACTCTTTTAAAGTGTGTGTGTTTATGTGAGTCTCTGTGAATGCACTCCCACTACATGCAGGGCACCTCACTGTTTTAAAGTATGTGTGTTTGTGTGAGTCTCTCTGTGTGTGTGTGTGTGTGTGTGAATGCACTCCCACTATATGCAGGGCACTGCACTCTTTTAAAGTGTGTGTGTTTATGTGAGTCTCTGTGAATGCACTCCCACTACATGCAGGGCACCTCACTGTTTTAAAGTATGTGTGTTTGTGTGAGTCTCTCTGTGTGTGTGTGTGTGTGTGAATGCACTCCCACTATATGCAGGGCACTGCACTGTTTTAAAATGTGTGTGTTTATGTGAGTCTCTCTGTGTATGTGTGTGTGAAAGCACTCCCACTATATGCAGGGCACTGTTTTTAAGTGTGTGTGTTTGTGTGAGTCTGTGTGTGTGTGTATGTGTGTGTGTGTGTGTGTGTGTGTGTGTGTGTGTGTGTATGTGTGTGTGAGTGAATGTGTGCGTGCGTGCGTGTGTTTGCGTGAGTGCATGTGTGTATGTATGTCCGTTTTTGTGTGAATATATGTGTGTGTGTGTGCGTTCGCACAAGAGTGAGGGTGGATATAGCATTGTATCTTACAACCACAGGATCAACCATGTGAAAGAGCAATGTGTGTGTGTGTGTGAGAGTGTGTGTGTCTGTGTGTGTGTGTGTGTCTGAGGGGAGTGGGGGTGGATCTGGATGAGTACCTGACAGCAACAGGATCCATCCTGCGTGAAGCCATCATCATCCCAGAGCAGCATCAGCCATCCATGATGCTTTGTGTGCATGCGTGTGTGTGTGTGTATATGTATCTGTGTGTGTCTGTGTGTGTGTGTCTCTGCTCATGTGTGTGTGTGTGTGTGTGTGTGTCTCTGTTCATGTGTGTGTGTGTGTGTGTGTGTGTGTGTGTGTTTGTGTGTGTGTGTGTCAGTGTTCACGTTAGCCGGCTATGGGCGGACATTGGCCGATTGAACGCATGAATGGCCGGTATAATAAGATGTAAACGGCCCAAATGTCCGATAGAAAATATGTATTTAGGCTATGATTTAATCAGTAACATATGAAAACAACAAAACAACTGTAACATAAACCTGAATATAATCAGCCTGCTATGTCATTAAAAAAAAGTTCTAAAGCAGATTTGGATTGCATTCGGAACATGCGCTGGTCGAGGTTCCGCAACACACGCAGGCTGGTTTCCTCGCTAAAAACTGTTCACTAAAATAAACAATAACAAAATTTTAAAAAGGCTAAGCAGACGTCTCTCGGTCAGTTCTTCAAAAAGACAACTAATAGCCTTGATAGGCCTAATGATTCGTCAAGAAATTATTCGACTCCAAGTACATCATCCGAGGCCCCGACGGATTTAGGAAATGCGCCTGCCAAAAAACTTAAAAGGAGTTTTAAAGCTGAATGGCTCGAGCAATTCCGTTGGCTAAGGTCGGAAAAGGTGGATGGTCGAGACACAATGTTCTGTAGCATTTGTGAGAGAGCAGGCAAGTTAAATGGCTTTACGAAAGGCTCCATGAATTTAAAAAGATCTGCCTTAGTTGACCATAGCGAGTCGTCTGATTACAGAACCGCTATGTCCCTAACACCTCAGCAAAGTGCAATGAGAGTGCACTGCGATAACGCCACTACTACTCGTGGCACAAATTAAAGTGGTGTATCACATGGCTAAACGTGACATCCCAAGTAATCAGTTTTGCAGATTGACAGAATTACTTAAGTGTTTGGAAGCTCCTGATTTTTTAAAAATTTGTGTCGTTTCTCATTTGGAGTTTTGGTGGTTATTTAATTAGGCTATTAGTGAATAATGTCCGGTAGACATTCCAAATGGCCGATATTCTGGAATAGCGTCGGACATTTGTCCGGCCAAGAAAAAGTCTAGCGTGAACCCTGGTGTGTGTGTGTGTGTGTGTGTGTGTGTGTGTGTGTGTGCGGGTCTCTGTTCATGTGTGTGTGTGTGCGTGTGTGTGTGTGTGTTTATTGATGTAATAGGCTAAAACACCAACCAAATAAATATGTATGCTTGACAAGCCCCTGTCATAACTGAGCATGCTCTGTGGGTCCCCTGAGACTGATGGGTCGCTGAGGCGTCAGACGGCTCCTCCCCCGCGGATGGTTTCGCTCCATGTGATAGGAAAAGGCAGCATCCCCACTAACACTGTGTGTGTGTGTGTGTGTGTGTGTGTGTGTGTGTGTGTGTGTGTGTGTGTGTGTGTATGTGTGTGTGTGTGTGTGTGTGTGTGCGTGTGTGTGTGTGTGTGGTGTGTGTGTGTGTGTGTGTGTGTTTGGACACACTGGGAGTCTTTCCAGACCAAAGCGTGCCGTACACTTTACCTCGGAGTCCAGCGCTCTTTCTAGGAATCACAGCTGCGTGTCTGAGGGGGAAACCTGCCAGAATGTGTCCACCAATCAGATTAGCTTAGAATGTGTCCACCAATCAGATTAGTTTAGAATGTGTCCACCAATTAGATTAGCTCAGAGGAGCGAGAAGGAGAGAAAGAGGCAGTGAGGAATCTCAATGGATGCAGGTGCAAAGCCACTTCAGAGGATCCCCAATGAATCACCTCAGAGGTATATATATATACATATACACACACACACACACACACACACCTCAGAGGAATATTATGTATATATATACACCTACACACACACACACACACACACCTCAGAGGTATATTTATCTCTCCCTGAGCACAACTCTGAACTCAAGATAAGCATAGAGGCGGCCGGTGTGGTGAGTTTGCCTCAACTTCATTATGTAACAGCGGAGACAAAGACTCTCTTCCTAACGTGGGAACCAACTATTGTAATCAAGACTATTTCTTTCTTCCTAACGTGGGAACCAACTACCGTAATCCAGACTATTTTTCTCTTCCTATCGTGGGAACCAACTACCGTAATCCAGACTATTTCTCTCTTCCTATCGTGGGAACTAGGGATGCACGATATTGAATTTTAGCCGATATCCGATATGCCGATATTTACAAGCTCATTTTGGCCGATTGCCGATGCCGATACCGATATATACACCTCAGCTTTTTAATTATTGAAAAGTCTCTCCTGTACTAGAATTAATCTGTTATTATGCTAGGGTATTGCTGTAAATACAGGACATTACAGACTTGATGAGTATCAATTTAGAAATAGACATTCACTCATGAAACTGAAATGGTTTCAAATATGGCAGATTTATTTATATTTTCACGTCACAATTTTCATACTTGAACAGTACCTCCTTGAACTTGAACAACTACACTCTGGAAATGCAGCTTGGCTTACTTGGCAAGCTAACGTTGGTTAACTGACTTACAGTTTAATAACGTCCCTTCTAGGATTTCTAGACTAATCTATGTAACGTTATCAGGGATTAGAAACGGTTCAAAGAACGAAAACAAAAACCGGTAAAGAACGAAATTTTGTGAGGAACGTAATCGAAAACGGGAACAAAAACAATTTCAGCTGTTCCGGAGTGAAAACAATATTTTCAATTTTAAATAACCGGTTAATAACGTTATTTTTCGTTCCAAATAACCTTTCTTGAAATATTGTGGAAATAAAATTATTGTTAAAATAAATCTTGAAATAAAGTTTTATTCCGGAAGTGATGGGCTTGGCTACCTGCCCGCTAAATGTTACCCAGACCGCCTGGCTGAAGTGAAACTACTGTTGACACTAGCGAGTAGCCTAACAGGTCCATCCAAACTTGCCATGAGTGTGCTGCCTGTGCCCGTTACCAAGCTCAGTGTAGAGCGTGCCTTTTCGTCTCTCAAATATGTCCTGTCTCCTTTGCGCAGCAATCTGAATTAGAATGTTTTGGAGGACATACTTTTCCTTAAACTGAATAAGCAATTTGGTATGTAAGCTATCTGTTGTTCATTTCAAATAGGCTAGCTCTCGAGTAAATAGGCCTCTAGCTATGGACATGAGTTGTGTTTATTTTGTGCGTAATGGAGAAGGTTTTGTTGGAGATGCTCTCCGAATTTGAATGTAGGCCTAAATGTGACCGGCTGAGTTTGTTGTCATTTTGTTTTGAATAGCCATGGGTTTAAGCTGCTGCCTTTTCTTGCTTTCCTTTTTTTGAACGGACTTCAGTTCGAAAGACATGGTCATGTTTGCGTTTAAATGGTCCTGCAGTCTGATTTCATGTTGCTGACTGTCGGAAAGGAGGAACCTTTTGTACGGAAACAAATAAAATTGAACTGCAAGGTGATATAATGTTGTTCCATTATTGACGTTGGAACGGGCGCATTGCATTTAACCTATAGGCTACACGCACGCACCCGAATAATGACAAACATTAAGCACGCACGCACCCCCCCCCCCCCCCCCGCATTATGACAAACAGTAAGCACACCCCCCCC
>NC_137921.1:35336255-35338755 GCF_963457725.1 Sprattus sprattus | reverse complement strand
TTACTAACAGGCTGACTTTGCTGACCCAGTGTTCTATGTGCACTAATGATGGATGGCTGGGGAAGTTAGGCATTGTTGTGTTTTTGCTGTCATGGTGATTAAAAGGGAAGTTCTTGCAGAGGGTGCATAGTTCTATTGGACAAGGTAACACTGCTACCACAGTGACTCTGTCAATCAACATTTGACGAATAAGGAGAAAGGTGAAACACAGGCTGGTACCGAAGATGCTTTTCTGGACCTCTCCTCTCGATCTGATGTCACAGAGCACTTAGAGGTGTCTCGGGACGGGAGCACTGCTGAACTAATCTGCAACCGAACAAACTTTAAAACAGTCTGGCTGGATTAACAAATCAGGACACTTCCACAGAGACAGGCATTCCTGCCTGCCATTCATTTTGCCTATTATAACTGATCCTGGTGAGATCTTCAGTCCTAATGATGCTCTCTCTGACTGTCACCTCTCTCCCTGATCCTGGTCACATCCTCAGTTGTAATGATGCTCTCTCTGACTGTCACCTCTCTCCCTGATCCTGGTCACATCTTCAGTTGTAATGATGCTCTCTCTGACTGTCCCCTCTCTTCCTGATCCTGGTCACATCTTCAGTTGTAATGATGCTCTCTCTCTTTCATTCCCATGACTCAGCTTCAGCCTCAGAGCAGAGGCAGCCAGTCATGGGATGATCTTTTGGTGCTTGTTTGGAGTGCATCTGAATACGATGCTCCTTCACACACACAGAGAGCATCTTTCATTAGAGAAGAGATAGGCAACTGTTGTGTTTGGTTGGGTAGGGGTTGTTCAAATTCTCAGCTGTGCCCTTATCTAACATTTATGAGAGGAGAAATCTGTTTTCAAGTCATTGCATACCCTGACAGCAGTTTACTCTGTAATGGTTTGACCCTGATCAAGATCTATAGCAGATCCATAAGAGATCCATAACAGATCCATAGCAGATCCATAGCAGATCCACAACAGATCCACAACAGATCAGTGGCAGATCTGTGCCATATCTGCAGTCTGGTAGCTCACCAAAAGAAAGCAAGACTACTGAGCTGTCAGAACACACAAATCCAACAATGAGCACTTTGCTTGAGTCTGAACATTGCTATAAATGTGCATGACTTGCAAGAACCTGCCGACACTCAGTTCACCCATTATTGTTTCTAAAAGAAACAGATAGGCTAGTTTATTTCCAAAGTGTATGTTATGGCGAATTTCAGACAACTCGGAATTCAGAATGTCCCACTAGATATTTCCCAGCTCTGACTTTAATACATTCAAGCTTAATGTAAAGACAATGACGATATGACGACTCATCAGTGATTTTTCTTCTTCTGTTTGCTAGGTATCAATAACAATTTTGTTTTGGTTCATTTTGACACACTGCCTCTTCATGCATCTTCCATTTAAAAAGGTTTTTAACCTTTGATATAGTCAAAGTCTCTGTTAGGCTCTGTTACGTTCATCGTCATTTTGATAACGATGTCAAACTGATCAAATGATCCGCCTTAATGAATCCAAGTAATTTTTTTCTGAGTCGGAACTCTGTCTTCAAGTGGTGTTCAAGTGCACTTTTCCTCGTTGGAAATTTCCAAATTCTGAGCAGTCTTGGATATTAGATGATGCCAAACGCTATGTTAAACGTCACACCTTTAAGTGCAATGGCAGCATCCTGTCAAAATATACACACTGGGGCAGCAGTATGTCAGCCCTGTTTGGTTCTGTATAAACAGGTGTTGTGGGCCTAGTGAGGGGTCTTTTTGACAGCAATACAGCAGGGCTTGTAGAACCTGATAATGTAATAATTTCCTGATAACGTAATAACCCTGATAATGTAATAAAAAATCCCTCATAAGTCCCTAAAAGATGTAATAAAACCTGATAATGTAATAATACCCCGATAATGTAATAAAGTGCAGGTTAGCCTCAATTTTGCAAAACCTGATAATGTAATAATTACCTGATATTGTAATAACTTTGGTTGGTGCTGTAGCATCAGGTCTCCAGTTTCAGAGGTCCAAACAGTGAAGCTGTCCAGAGACCTGCTGCTTCACTATTAGCAGATACAGTATATATTTTATATGATTGCGAATGCACAATTTTTACAATGGTGAAAGGGATATTCAGTGGTAATCAACTAATAGAGAAATAATGAGAACATTTTGGTATGTTATAGACCGGCAGCTAATGGGCACATAGAACATTGAGTTTCTAAGTCCTCATTGATCATCAATAGCTGACATTTCGCTATTTGATTTATATCAAATTCTCTTTTGATTTTGTGTGGCAATGTCCCTTAAAAATTACACTGTACCAGGCCAATCAAATCGTCTTTTGTCATTCGTCAGTCGCTCGGATTGGTTGTAGCGCCATTCCTATTGTGTGGCATTGCGTGCAGAGGCAACTTAACAGACAACCGTTAATCCCGCCCACACTGAAAATCGCGTTGTGCCAGACCCTTGTACAGCTTCTTGCTGTACAGGTTTGGCTTGCGAGGCTAAA
>NC_137921.1:35263755-35333755 GCF_963457725.1 Sprattus sprattus | reverse complement strand
GCCGGTGCTGAGATCAACATGTTTTTGTCTTGCTATTCTGTTAAGCTCGTATTCAAAGGCCTACACACACACACACACACACACACACACACACACACACACACAAAAACAGCTCGCTGAAGGGAGAGAATACCCTCAGTTTCTATGGAGACCTCCACAGCAAAATCGGTATCCAGAGAACAGTAGCTGTGAGTTTGGAACAACAACAGTTTCTAGTTTCAAAGAACAACACTTTAGTTCTGAACTATACTTAAGTTCTGAACTATTTTGTCTAAAAACCCACTGTAGAAACAAACTATGGACGGATAGTGTTAGTTGTGCAGTTACAATGACTGTAGCCTTTCTGAAAGTGAGGTAGTGGGTCAATTTGATGAAGTGAAACTTACACTCATCTCTCTCTCTCTCTCTCTCTCTCTCTCTCTCTCTCTCTCTCTCTCTCTCTCTCTCTCTTTCACTCTCACTCCGTCTCACTTTCTGGTTCCGTCTCTTTTAAGTGTGTGCTAACTGAGCACTTTGGCTGCTTGTCGTAAAGACAGTTCAAACAGTGTGCCTTGGGGGAGCCTTTGAAGCTTCAGAGGCCGCTGCTGCCTGGGGAGACGCATGTGGCAGAAATCAGCTCTTCCCTCTTAGAAAGCAGGACACAGCAGCGGGACGCCCACAGAACACCACAGAGCGCCACAGAACACCACAGAACGCTACAGAACGCTACAGAACGCTACAGAATGCTACAGAATGCTACAGAACGCTACAGAATGCTACAGAACTCTTCAAAACACCACAGAAGGCTACAGAACGCTACAAATGCTACAGAACACCACAAAACGCTACAGAATGCTACAGAACGCTACAGAACGCTACAGAATGCTACAGAACTCTTCAAAACACCACAGAAGGCTACAGAACGCTACAAATGCTACAGAACACCACAAAACGCTACAGAATGCTACAGAACACCACAGAACGCTACAGAACACAACAGGACGATACAGAACGCTACAGAATGCTACAGAACTCTTCAAAACACCACAGAACGCTACAAATGCTACAGAACACCACAGAATGCTACAGAACACCACAGAACGCTACAGAACGCTACAGAACACAACATAACGCTACAGAACGCTACAAAAACACCACAGAACGCTACAGAACACCACAGAACTCTACAGAACGCTGAAGAATGCCACAGAACGCCACAAAACGCTACTGAATGCAACAGAACGACCAGGGTGCTCCTCTCCAGTCTAGAGAAGATCCTAGAGACAGCAGGCCGACTATTACTGTGCCTTTAAGTGTTACTCATCATTACAGACGTTAGTGCACACACACTCAAGGCTCTATCAGTGTAAGTGATTATTTACTCTGCCTACCAAGGGCTATGTGTAAGCAGCGTGCTAAGACATCTGGCAACATAATAAACACACTCGCTTGTCGCTCCTGTGAGTTGATCTGAGATGGCCCTCGTTTACGTGTGTGTGGGTGTGTGTGTGTGTGTGTGTGGGTGTGTGGGTGTGTGTGTGTGACTCACAGAGATACTGGCTGGGAGAGTAACACTCGGAGGAAACGACAGTCGGCAGCTTGCAGAGGAGTGTGAGCGATAACCAGTGCAGTAAAACAGCATAATGAGATTGGAATAATCTGAAACAGTAATGGAGGAAGACTCCACGGCAGTTACTCAGGTTGGCAGGAAGAGAAGAGAGAGAGAGAGCGAGAGAGAGAAAAAGAGAGAGAAAGAGACAGCGAGACAGAGAGACAGAAAGAATCATTAGTGCATCAGACTCGCTGGAGTCTCACAAAAGAGTGATGAAGAAAAGGAACCCAGAAGAATTAATTATTAGTGTGTGTGTGTGTGTGTGTGTGTGTGTGTGTGTGTGTGTGTGTGTGTGTGTGTGTCAGTCCGTCCGTCTGTCTGTGTGTGTGACTGTGTGTGCGACAGACCGCAAGGAAGAAAGAGAGGGGGGAGAGGGGGGAGGGGGTGGTGGAGAGACAGAGTCGGGGTTCTTAAAAGAATCAAATGAGCGGCACCATCTTGGTCTCCCCAGGCCTCCAGCAGTTGCTCCAGTGGAATCTGTGCGGCTGGTTGAGCCCATATCAGGTGGCGCAGGGCACACGGGCACGGGGCACATGGGCTGCACTCCAAGCCCGCCGGGCAGATAGGGCTTTAAACACCCTAACTATAGACCTGCAAATACATGCTGGGGAAGATAGCTACAGCTCCCTATAGAGTGGACACTTCTCCTAGTTTAATGAGGCAATAATGGTATGTATGCCCCAACCCGATCTACAGGTCTTTCTATAGTCTGCTCACCCCTTCCCCGCCTGTCTCGCTGTGGAAATCTCAGACTGTCCCCTTGGGTTAATTCATTGTCCTTCGAATTTCACCACCTCATTTGAACACACACACTCACGCACGCGCACACACACACGCACGCGCACAAACACACACACAGGCAGACGACACTAATGAGAAAGGGGTGGCCAAATCCTCAACTCCTAGTGTTTATTCAGGCACCAACTGTGCTGTTTTTAACTCCTCCACTGTTTTTCTGATCAGGGACTTTGTGGAAATGTAGACAACTGCTGAGACAATTTTGGACATGGGTGTGGGGGGACAACTGCCACACTGTTTAGGCTTTAACTGCCAAGCTAATCAGGCTGTAGTGCCACCATAATACAAAAACTGGGTACAACAGATACGTATTCATACAGGAAATCTGGGCAACCACTGCCTTAAAAATTAGCTAATTTTCACCACATCGTTCAAAGAACACCCCACCAAACGGCCGCCTCGCACACAGCCATGTCGGGGGCAGCAGCCCATTTCTGTCAACACGCGAGAAAATGCACGCCTGGCCTGGATCCTCTCTGTCTCACACACACACACACACACAAACGCACGCACCAACACACACACACACACGCACGCACTGACACACACACGCCCACCACTGGGACAGTGAGCGCAGCCGCGGCTATTCTCATACCGTTAGCTCCCAGGTCCAGCCGTTAACTCCCTTTTGTCCCACAGTACAGTTGCGCAAACCGCAGCAAAAAAGAACGGCCTGGTGTTTGGCTATGCGAAAACAAATATCCCCTCTCTGTAAAACAGGGTTATGAGCACACAGTATTGATCCGGAGAGGGCAAACAGCGTGGACACGTGAGGCCGATCCGCAATAACTGGGTTGTCTTATAATTAAGGCTTTGAAACAGCGCCCGTGTGCTTATCATGTGTCGAGGAGTACCGCATGTCTGCAATACATGACACACGATATACAATTATTAGACTTAGGCCGACTGTCCCATACCTCCCTTCAGCCCACACGCAAGGCACGTAGAAAACGTGGTGACTGACACCCTCTCCATACATCAGTTATGCTTTTCTTTAAATAAACCACACATTTCAAGAGCATACACACAGAACTATATGCCACGCTAAAACAGAGCTGGTTACAAATCCATAATTGAATAGGGCAATTATTTAGATAACGGACGTTATGGGGGTTGGTCACCGCTACAAGTGACCATGAGCAGCTCGCCACAGCCACACAATACCACGCAAATGACTCATGATGCTGAGATTACTGCAGGTGTGGCTGCCCACTGTAACTCAATTCCACCTTAAAACAAGCATCGCCGTTGTTTGGAACATTACGTAGCGGAAAGCACGGTACTTACTCCATAGCATCCAGGTTCTCTGCGGTCGCTCTCTGCGCTAGAAGTGTAGATTTGTCGTCTTGTTCGTCAAGAGTATTCGCTCTCAGATGCCCACTACCATCAATTTGGCTGTGTGGATCCCCTCCTTCTCTGGCTAAGCGCTGCCGCTAGTGTCCCTCCCCTGATCGCGCTGGTTGCGGGGAGCTGCCGTATAGAGCAACTACAGCACGCTAGACTTGACAGACGAGACGAGACCACAGCTATTCTCTGTCTCTTGATCTCCGCATGCCTTCTGTCAACTCTGCCCTGATTCTCTGTTCAGCTTTGCTCACAGATTTAAAAAAATATATATTATTCTACGGTGCAGTGGATGATTTTGATGTAGTCGAATTCCCCCCACAGCCGGCGAGTTAGGGAGGCAATATTGCCCCCCGGTGGTGGTGTTGTGAAAATCAGAGGTGAGTAAGGAGAGGTAGCAGCTACATGCTAACGCACTGCAACAGCACAAGCATCACTGATGCTCCTGCGATATATAGGATGAAGATCCTGTCAGTTTTAAGCTCTTCTGAAAAGCAATACACTTAAAGCAACGAGTGTTTGAACTCAGACTTTGATTAAACTCAGCATTTCAGCTTTGCACTTCTTTTGCAGCAGCAAAGAGTTGAATGTGAAACACTTCATATATAAACTACAGTACTCCATGGGTATTCATTGAACAACCTGCCTGACGGGTCTATAGGTTAAACTTGAAATGATTTTGTGGAAGGGAGAGGGACAGACAGACCTATTATGAATGAGAACTAGTCAGATATCATTGAGTTAGCAGGTGACTGGTTGTACCTGACCATGGATCCACTGTGTGATGCATTGCCTTGATGGGCGTCCACTTCTAGGCAGATGGATCCACTGTGTGATGCATTGCCTTGATGGGCGTCCACTTCTATGCAGATTTGCATTCATGATTAATGCCCTCTATTTGTAAATGATTTGTCCTACAGTGGCTGGATGGAGCTGAAATATTTTGGAGATGGTCTTATAGCTTTCCCCAGACTGATGGACTGCCAGTACCTTCTTCCTGATGTCCTCGGATATCTCCTTTCCTCTCGGCATTGATGATCTGTGTGGGTAGACCTGACTACAGCGGTTTGGTTGGTTTCCTCTCTCTTTTAATCTGTGTTGCCCAACCCTTTTCCTAAGGATGTCTCATTTGATTGGTTTGCTTAATTGACTTATAAAGCACCCAGATGTGTTTCACCGAATCTGTTACCTACTTGACTTTACCATTGTAGCTGGGGGATCACTACTTTTGCATATGCACTAATTCCATGTTTCATGTAGTTTTTTTGTTACTCACACAATTCCCTCTAAACAAGTACATGGAATTGATTAACATAAACCTGACATTTCATATATGGAAAACTGGTGATGATAAAATAGGAAAATCATGGTAAAACAACAGAAATCTCTCAACTGCTCAAGATGTTCACATACTTTCAAGCAGCACTGTATATCAATTTCGGAAATTGTTAGAAGGTTGTTTCAGCAAATAAATAATGCGTAGAAATATAGTATGTGGTCCTACCATATGTACCAGAAACATTCTTCTCAGTGAACTCAGTGAAGTCATTCATACATTTCCAACGTTAAAATGGCAGTGATCAAATCGCTGTATATTTGGGGAGGAAAAGCCCACTACATGCATTTACTAGGAAATACCTCCCTCTAGTGGCAGTTTGCGGTAGAGGCAGCAATTCTCTCTCTCATCTGGCTGAAAATGACACCCATACTAATTTAACTTTTTTTTTTTTTTTTTTTAAACAGAAACAGAACAGAAAAGCAATTTCCACTTATTTTAATTTAATTTGAGTGTTCATGAAATCCGGTCATCAGACCATTTGAGTAAGAGCTTCGAAAACTAGAATCTGACCAGATTAACATGAACAGACACTCTCTCACCGGCTTCCCTTGGTATAACAACCATGCATAGTACTTAAACCACCACACCATGAACTATCCCCGCAGTGTACGCAGTGAGATGGCCCTAGGCCTGGTAAGTCATGTGTGACCGGGTGTCATGTATCGTGAGCCCTCAGAAGCTGTGCTGCAGGTGAACTCTCCTTCCAGTGAAGCTCAAATAAGACACAACCCAGGCCATGAAAGGGTTAAAATCTACAGGAATCAAAGAACACCTGCTCCAGATGGACACTGATACCCTAGAGAGACAATAGTGTGTGTGTGTGTGTGTGTGTGTGTGTGTGTGTGTGTGTGTGTGTGTGTGTGTGTGTGTGTGTGTGTGTGTGTGTGTGTCTGCCTCAGGAGCCCAGGGTCTCAGCGGATGGATAACCTGCGCTGTGTGTGTGTGTTTATATGTGAAATGTGTTTATGTACGTGTATGTTAGTGAGCCATCTAAGTGTGGTGTTTGTATGTGTCTCATGTTATTGAGCCATCTAAGTGTGGTGCATGTGTCTTATGTTAGTGAGCCATCTAAGTGTGGTGTGTGTATGTGTCTCATGTTAGTGAGCCATCTAAGTGTGGTGTTTGTATGTGTCTCATGTTATTGAGCCATCTAAGTGTGGTGTGTGTATGTGTCTCATGTTAGTGAGCCATCTTAGTGTGGTGTGTGTATGTGTCTCATGTTAGTGAGCCATCTTAGTGTGGTGTGTGTATGTGTCTCATGTTAGTGATAGTCAGTGAGTCATCTTAGTAGCGACAGTGGTACAGGAGGTAGAGAAGTCGTTTAGTTATCAGAAGGTTGCTAGTTCGATTCCTCACTGTCGAAGTGTCCTTGAGAAAGACACTGAACCCCTACCTGCTCCTGATGAAGTGTGCCATCAGTGTAGATGTAAAATGTACAGTATACATACATCCTTGTAAGTTGTAAGTTGCAGCGTCTGCCGAATGACTTAATGTAAGTGTGGTGAATGTGTCTTTGAGCAAGACACTGAACCCCTAATTGCCACTGATGCAGTGTGCCATCAGTGTAGAAGTTAAATGTATATACATCCTTGTAAGTCACTTTGAATAAAAGCGTCTGCCAAATGACTAAATGTAAAATGTAAATGTAAGTGTGGTGAATGTGTCTCATCAGTGCTGTGTCAGCAGAGTGAGGGGCTGCTACACATCAGTGGTACTGAAGTGCCTCATTGTCCAGCTCTCCTGGATGGGAGATTCCAGCATTGTAGAGGCTGAGGCTGCAATCATCGGGCAAATATATACAGTGAGCAGCCCCCCCACCACACACACACACACCCCTCCCCCACTCCTCCCATTCCCATCCCCCTATAGCTGCTCCTTGCACAGATTCTTTAACAGCTTGCACATAGCTCTCTGGTCGGCATGGCTGTTGCCGTGGTAACTTGACATGTCTCCGTTTGTTCTGATCAATGGAAATGTTCGCACAAACCTCGGGCAGCCAGCCAGAACAGGGGTAGTGTGTGTGTCTGTGTGTGTGTTTGTGTGTGTGCGTGCACGTGAATGTGTGTCTGAGTGTGTGTGAGTGCATGTGTGTAAGTGAGTGCATCCGTGTGTGTGTGTGTGTGTGTGTGTGTGTGTGTGTGTGCGTGTGTGTGTGTGTGTGTATGTGTATGTGCATGCATGTGTGAGTGTCACTGCATGCATGCGTGTATGTGTGTGTGTGAGTTCATATTTGTGTGTGTGTGTGTGTGTGTGTTTGTGTCATTGTATGCATATGTATGTGTGTACGGGGAGGGAAATGATGTGGTGATGAGTTGTGTGTTTCCTAGAAATGTCAGCCATGAGAAGGGGATGGGGTATTCACAGACCTTCACTGTACACTACACACACACAAACACACACACACACACACACACTGATTTCCTGCCTTCACTGTGCACTACAAACACACACACACACACACACACACACACACACACACACACACACACACACTGATTTCCTGCCTTCACTGTGCACTACAAATACACACAAACACAAACACACACACACACACACACACACACACCTTCACACACACACACACACACCTTCACACAGACCTTCACTGTACACTACACACACACACACAAACACACACACACACACTGATTTCCTGCCTTTACTGTGCACTACAAACACACACACACACACACACACACACACACACACACACACACACACACACACACTGATTTCCTGCCTTCACTGCGCACTACAAATACACACAAACACAAACACACACACACACACACACACACACACACCTTCACACACACACACACACACACCTTCACACAGACCTTCACTGTATACTACACACACACACAAACACACACACACACACACTGATTTCCTGCCTTCACTGTGCACTACAAACACACACACACACACACACACACACACACACACACACACACACACACACTGATTTCCTGCCATGAGTGTGGACACATGTGTCCAATTTCCGATTTCAGTCCGATTTAAATTGGAGATGGGACACATGTGTCTCCCCAAATCTAGATTCATTGTGTCCGACTTGAGTCCGACTGGACTCCGATGTAAACCCCTGGATACACGATTCGATTCCGCTGGGAATTGGACTGGGCGCGCATGTGTCTCTCGAATCTAGATTCAAATTGGACAACAACAACTTTTGCACGTGCTTGAGATCGTGCCCACAGACATATACATGCATCATATATGTCTATGATATGATAAACGCTGCTAGACGCTCAGTTCTTGTGCTCCCTCTCATTCACGTTGAAATACTGAAACCGAAACTGAAACTTTGAAACTGGAACGCAACTGTTTGGGACAGAACGCTAATTCAGTGAACAAATATTTTCATATTACTTTTCCACCAGTTGTTAGTCATGTAATCCATTCATATCGATGTGAATCAATCAATACTAATACAACTTTAACTGTGGTGTGTTTTTGTATCATTTCACAACGTATTTACTGTATAATCAACGGTAGCAGATGTAAACATTCCGCATTTGATTTGAACTGACGCGGCCAAGATCTAGATTGGTCACTGCCATGTGCTTTGAGATAGAGCAGTTAACCCCCCATGGAGACCCCATGGAGAGAATTGGATGGGATCGGAGTGCTGCCATCATGTGCCCGCACTGACTGTGCACTACAAACACACACACACACACACACACACACACACACACACACACACACACACACTGATTTCCTGCCTTCACTGTGCACTACAAACACACACAAACACAAACACACACACACACACACACACACACACACACACACACACACACACACACACGCATACACACACACACACACGCACACACACACACTGATTTCCTGTCTTCACTGTACACCACACACACACACACACACACACACAGACACTGATTTCCTGCCTTCACTGTACACTACACACACACACACACACTGATTTCCTTAACTACAAAAACACACACTCACTGATTTCCTGCCTTCACTGTACACTATAAAACGAGAAGGAAACCAGAGGGGATTTTATTTATCTATTTTACATTAAATATCAGTTGACACACACACCAAAGAATCCACATTGCCTGAGGCACATGTCACAGGCCAGGAAATGGAGGAGATGCAGGGGTGTGTGTGTGTGTGTGTGTGTGTGTGTGTGTGTGTGTGTGTGTGAGTGTTTTTATGTGTGTGTGTGTGTGTGTCAAGGCCAGTGGAATTTCAGCTGCATCAGCAGTCTGCAGCCCCTGAGAGTTCTATCAGACGATATCCAACATTATTCTGCATTTGCCCTCTTCATCATGGAGACATGTGTGTGCACTTGTGTTGTGTGTGTTTATGTGTGTGTTTATGTGTATGCATGTGTTTGTGTGTGTGTGTGTGCGTGTGTGTGTGTGTGTGTGCGTATGTGTGTGTGCGCGTGTGTGTGTGCGCGTGTGTGTGTTAATGTGTGCATGTGTGTATGTATCAGGCTGGAGCTTCAGAGTTGAGGCTTTGATTTGGCTGCAGCTGCCAGAGCAGGAGCAGCTGGAGAAGAGATTAGAGCAGAATGGGAGAGGCGGTAACCGAGGGCGATCCACCCACAGCGTAAACATTCCGGCTCTACCAGGAAGTCCCGCTCAGCTCAGCTCACCGTGGCAACACATCAGAGGAACGGTCATCCTAGGGGGTGCCTCAAAACGGGGAATAAGCCTCTCTCTCAACCCCCCCCCCCCCCTCTCTCACACACACACATACACACACACACTCTTCATCTCACTGTCTCTGTTTAATACACACCTTCTCTCTACTTTCTTTTACTTACTGCTGACAGTCTGTCTTCGGCTCTGTGAAAAGAGGTTCAGAAAAAGTTTCTTTCCTTCTTTCCTTTTTGTCTAAATGCACTTCCTTAATCTGCTTCTTCACTCTTTTAAACACATATTCTGACTACTCTTCTAGTATGTCTCTTGTCTCTGTTCACTTTCTCTCTCTTTGACTTTCACTCACTTTCTCTCTCCCTTGCACTGCTGATCTCTCCTCTCTCTCTCCTTTCTCTCTCCCTCGCACTCCTTATCTCTCTCCTCTCTTTCACCTTTCTCTCTCCCTTGCAGTCCTTATCTCTCCTCTCACTCCTTATCTCTCCTCTCTCTCTCCTTTTATTTCAGGGTAGTCTGGTAATCTCTCCAGCTGCAGATTGCAAGAGAAGAGGAACTTCTGGGGCTTCAGAGGGAGGTGCTGTGAAGCTGAGAGTAGGAGTAGGACTGGAGAGAAGAGGAGCATCAGAGGGAGGTGCTGTGAAGCTGAGAGTAGGAGTAGGACTAGAGGGAAGAGGACCATCAGAGGGAGGTGCAGTGAAGCTGAGAGTAGGAGTAGGACTGGAGAGAAGAGGAGCATCAGAGGGAGGTGCTGTGAAGCTGAGAGTAGGAGTAGGACTGGAGAGAAGAGGAGCATCAGAGGGAGGTGCTGTGAAGCTGAGAGTAGGACTGGAGAGAAGAGGAGCATCAGAGGGAGGTGCTGTGAAGCTGAGAGTAGGACTGGAGAGAAGAGGAGCATCAGAGGGAGGTGCTGTGAAGCTGAGAGTAGGAGTAGGACTGGAGAGAAGAGGAGCATCAGAGGGAGGTGCTGTGAAGCTGAGAGTAGGACTGGAGAGAAGAGGAGCATCAGAGGGAGGTGCTGTGAAGCTGAGAGTAGGAGTAGGACTGGAGAGAAGAGGAGCATCAGAGGGAGGTGCTGTGAAGCTGAGAGTAGGACTGGAGAGAAGAGGAGCATCAGAGGGAGGTGCTGTGAAGCTGAGAGTAGGAGTAGGACTGGAGAGAAGCTGGAATCTGACTACAAAGGAACATAGGGACAAGCAGAGCCACGGTTAATGTTTATAACCAGATGAAAAATGAATCTAAATGAACAATTCAATTCAGTTCTGTAACAGTTCATTTTACAGAGCCCATGCTACAATGTTACTTCAATGTTACTTCAATGTAACACAGTAATTAATAGTGTAGTACTTGATACTTTGTTCTTCCACAAGATTAACCCTATTCATATCCCATCTCTAATATAAATACAGTTATCAGTACGTCAATCATTGTGACTTTATTTTACTCCACACTATACTGTAACAAGGGCTGTGTAATGTATGAAATGACCAAACGTTCTAATCTCGTGGGAGCCTGGTTCCAAAATGGAGGAACCCTTCTTGTACTCGTCTCATGAGCTGTGTGTCTGTCAGCAGCTGCTTTCAGTCCCAAGGCTTTTCACCCCTGTGGTAGTACGATAATTCACAGCAGAGAAACAGGAGAGTGGTAAATGATATGATAAAGTAGGTGTCGGGACGATGCTACGGAGCGACTACAGGCCGCCAGCACTATCCTCTCACACAATACAGGCCGTCAACAAGGAGGGCCTGAGCTAGCCTTGCATCCTGAGAGCCTCTAGACCACATGTTCCACATATTCATCAGTCTGTTGTTGTGAGCACCATCTTCTATGCTGTGGTGTGCTTTGGTGTAGTTTGGTGTGCTGTGGTGAAGGCTGCCTTTAAACTGGGACTAAACCTTTAAATGTACTACTTTAAGGACATCTCTCTCTTTGCACACCACAATATTGTCTGGACGTTATTCATCTTCAGCGCTTCATGCCTTTATCTGTACCTTTTACCATATTTCTAAGCAGACTCTCAGTCACTATACCCACTAATCCATTCATTAGTCTTTCTGCTTATTCATCTTAGATACTATGTCCATGTCTCTGTTGACATTTTTATTTTAAGGTATGTGGCTGCTACGACAATTTATGTTCCCCCTGGGTCAACTATCATTCTGTGTATCTATCTATATATCTATCTATCCGTGTATTTATATATCTATCTATCTATCTATCCTTCTATCTGTGTATTTATCTAATCCAATCTGACCTTTTCCCATGAATATTAGCATTAGCCCTGTGTAAAGTTTGAACAGTTTGAGATGTGTGTTTTATAAGAGGGCTTTCAGTGTACGTCTGTGTGAGTGTGTGTGTGTGTGTGTGTGTGTGTGTGTGTGTGTGTGTGTGTCAGGTGACCTTAAACACTCCTTCAGCTGAGGATCAAAAGGGTCTGGCAGCTCAATTAAGGCTCTTGAAACTTTAATCAGGGCCACACTGGCACCAGAGCAGAGGAGAGGAGAGGAAGAGAGCAGGAAGAGACTGCATGAACAACACGCCATAGAGATGCCCTGAGTTTGCACAGTATAAGCCTCCCTTAGCGCAGTTTTAGCATTCCGAAGCGCAGTATTAACCTCCCTTAGCACAGTATTAGCCTCCCTTAGCGCATTATTAGCCTCACTTAGCACAGTATTAGCCTCCCTAAGCACAGTTTCAGCCTCCCTTAGCGCATTATTAGCCTCGCTTAGCGCAGTATTAGCCTCCCTTAGTACAGTATCAGCATCCCTTAGCGCAGTATCAGCCTCCCTTAGCGCAGTATCAGCCTCCCTTAGCGCAGTAGTCAGTATCAGTATCAGTGATGTGAACATGGGAGACAAAGTGAAACATTTCCTCTCATACTGTGACCTGTGTCTCTGCTGCCTGCTCTCATGACGTGCCATGAACATGGTTGGACATGTTTAGATGATGTTTCTGAAATGTCTGAGCTTCACTCTGTGATGGCGAGGGGCCTTTGAGAGCCCGACAGGCGGAGAGACACACACACACACACACACACACCATAAAGCTGGAGTGCAGACACTGAAGAGGACACTACATGATGGTCAGAATGAAAATTAAGCTCCTTTCATACCTACAAATCTGAACCTAGCTCTCCAAAGAGGAAAATGAACAGTGTATTGCAAAGTGAGAGAGAGTTTTGAATTCACCCCCTCGCACCAGGTATGCTCACTAATAAGATCAGCCCAACCTCAACTGAACACAGTTCTGTAATGGTTATTTGATTCTGATGAAAGTGGCCTTCACCTTCATTGTGAGGTGCGGTTTGTCAGGTCAAATGACTCACGCGTAAGAATCAGCTAAGCTGATTACTACGCAGACAGAGACCGTTCTTCCACTGCACTGAGAGAAAGACAGACAGATCCTCTACTGCACAGAGAGAGAGAGAGAGAGGCAGATCCTCCACTTCACAGAGAAAGAGAGAAACTGATCAGAGTGACAAACCGACTGAATACATTTCAGGAAAGAGGTCACCGTCGTTTCAGTGTAAAAGCCCCTGGTGAGGCCTGGTTAATTGCCTTTCTGATTAAGACTAAATTAATAATGCTAATCTTTGTATTGGCTCCTCTGACACCCCACTAAGGCTTGGAAAGTTTCAAGTTTAAGGAGACATATAATCTGAGAGCATATGATTTGCTGTTTCTAACCCATTAGGAACAGAGAGTCGAAGAGGGAGGCAAACCTTCTATCATGTCATTGAGCTGTGCACAAAGCACATGTGAAATAGGACTAGTTGTAGCCAGCAGCTCTTCACCTATTCCATTCCATTCCAGCAGCAGCTCTTCACCTATTTCATTCCCTTCCAGCAGCAGCTCTTCACCTATTTCATTCCATTCCACCAGCCGCTATTCACCTATTTCATTCCATTCCAGAAGCACAAAACAGGCTTTTCATAGCGCTCCAGGGGGTTGCCTGCAACACCAGGTAGATAAAACAGGTGGACAAGTGCAGCATCTCTAATATGAAATGGCAAATTGCGACAGTCATTCAGAATAGCAGAGAGGCCTGAGCCAGATGACTGTGCTTGTGGCTTTCTCTCTCTCTCTCTCTCTCTCTCTCTCTCTCTCCCACTTGCAGTCACACACACGCGCACACACACACACACACAATCACACAAACACACACACACACACACACACACACACACATTCCCCATTAAAATGATAAATTACTTCGCACTCAGGGTTGCTCGCCGTTCAGCCACTGTTGCCATGGCAACAGCGGGGGCTGCACTGCTCTTGAGGAGAGAATGGAAAATAAATAAACAAGTAAGCAGATAAAAATGGAATAAATAAATAAAAATAGAATAAAAGTTCCGCCACATATTCGCCGGGCCGCGTCGGTGTGGTGAGGGGGCGTAAGAGCCGGTGACGCTGGTGAGGCCGGCGTGCCGTGAACAGGTGCCTGGGGTGTGAGGAGGTGGCAGCCTGCGGAGAGAGGGGGTGGGAAGAGCTCTCACGACGACACTGGAGTCAGAATTAAAATGCCCTGTTTAAAGAACATAGAAAAAGACACATTTTGTTTTGCTCTTTTTGAAAATGTAGCAAGTTACCAGAAAAGACGATGCTGACAAAATGATGCCCAAACCAGTTTAGACCATAAGTGTCTTGAGCTGGTCATTTCCCGGGTTCTTGACGGTCTGTTGAAGTTGGTCAATCAGGTTTTTTTTTTCTCTCTCTCTAGACAGTTCTAGCCTCCTAGTAGTCTGTTATCCGTAGTACTATGGTCAAGCTGGCAGTGCCAACAAGCCACATGCCTGGTATAGAAGGTCATGCCAACAAGTGTATCTGGCCATGTGTCACAAACTGATAGACCAGCTCCATTACAACAATGACCAGCAAAGACCAGCTACAGTGACCATCATTGGCTGGTATGGGCAGTTAAAGTGGCCATCATTGGCTGATATGGGCAGCTACAGTGACCATCATTGGCTGGTATGGACAGCTACAGTGACCATCATTGGCTGGTATGGACAGCTACAGTGACCATCATTGGCTGGTATGGGAAGTTAAAGTGGCCATCATTGGCTGATATGGGCAGCTACAGTGACCATCATTGGCTGGTATGGACAGCTACAGTGACTATCATTGGCTGGTATGGGCAATTAAAGTGGCCATTAATGGCTGGTACAGCCGGCTACATCATCAAAATTCAAATGCATACATACGCATGTCAAGTAAGCTGGTGTACCAGTTTAACCATCTTAGCGAACATGCACTATTTTTACTCTGCAGAGTGGGAATAATTATGACAGTTATGACACCTACTTACTGACACTCCATTTGCCCTGGAGACACACACACACAGACATGAGCTAACTCAGACTTACATTTATAGATACTCCCTATAAACAGCGAGAACAAGTCGGTAAAGGAGAGAGAGAAGGGTAAGAGCAGGAGAGAGGGAAAAGCTAGAGAGCGAGAGCAGAGAGAAAAGCAAGTGAGAGGAGAAAGGGTCACAGCAGACAGAACAACATATAATTAGAGAGACAGGAGATAATAGAGAGAGAGAGGAGAGAGAGAGAGAATATACAGCCGCGGAAAAAATTAAGAGACCACTTCAAAATTATCAGTTTCTCTGGTTTTACTATTTATTGGTATGTGTTAAAGTAAAATGTACATTTTAGTTTTATTCTATAACCTACTGGCAACATTCCTACCAAATTTCAAATAAAAATATTGTCATTTAGATCATTTATTTGCAGAAAAATGACAATTGGTCAAAATAGCGAAAAAGATGCAGTGTCTTCAGATCTCGAATAATGCAAAGAAAACAAGCTCATATTCATTTTTAAACTACACAATACTAATGCTTTAACTTAGGAAGAGTTCAGAAATCAATATTTGGTGGAATAACCTTGATTTAAAATCACAACTTTCATGTGTCTTGGCATGCTCTCCACCAGTCTTTCACATTGCCGTTGGGTGACTTTATGCTACTCCTGGCGCAAGAATTCAAGCAGCTCAGCTTCTTTTCATGGCTTGTGACCATCCATCTTCCTCTTGATCACATTTCAGAGTTTTTTTTATGGGATTCAGGTCTCGAAATTGGGCTGGCCATGACAGGGTCCTGATCTGGTGATACTCCATCCACACCTTTACTGGCCTGGCTGTGTGGCATGGAGCATTGCCCTGCTGGAAAAAACACTTCTCAGAGTTGGGGAACATTGTCAGAGCAAAAGGAAGCAAGTTTTTCTTCCTGGACAACGTTGTACTTTGCCTGGCTGAGGTTTGTAAAAGACCATAAGGATTGAACCAAAGCCGACTGGAGGGTCTCCTAGTTCGTCTTCTCTGATGAGTCCAATTTCACAGTAGGTGCAAGACTCTGTGGCTTGTAGGCCTCTCCAGGTCTCCGTCTAACCATCAGACGACCATGTGTTGGGCAAAGCTGAAAATTGGACTCTGAAGACCAATTGTCATTTTTCTGCAAATAAATTATCTAAATGAGAATATTTTTATTTGAAATTTGGTAGGAATGTTGCCAGTAGGTTATAGAATAAAACTAAAATGTACATTTTACTTTAACACATACCAATAAATAGTAAAACCAGAGAAACTGATAATTTTGAAGTGGTCTCTTAATTTTTTCCGCGGCTGTATATATATAGAGAGAGAGAGAGAGAACAGACAGAAATAGAAATGGCCCTTTTTTTCTCAGTGAACATCTCTGGCATCAAACACTACAACTATCACCTTAGCAACAGTATAATTAGGCCCCAGGTGTGGGGTGCACAGCATCGCCATGGATACCGTTGTGTGCTCCAGTCATGAACCGGTGCAGCCGGAGACAGGAACAGAGAGAGAGGTGTGCTGAGAAAGATAAAGTAATGAGAGAACTGACAAACTGTCGTAAAAAGGTGTAAATAAAAAAGCCCCTCTCTCATGGTGTGACCACAACACAAACTCATAAGAGCCCAAATAACATTCAAACTAATTATCTTCACTTCGGTGAAGAGGTGATGTTTCAAACAGTCAAGCGTCATTAAACATTTATGGTGTGTGCATATGAGGTTTTTTTCCCAAAGCATATAGCCTATGTGTGTGTTTGGAGTTTCAAGTGTGTGTGTGTGTGTGTGTGTGTGCGTGTGTATACACCAGTGTATACACCATGTGTGGAGTGTGTGTGTGTGGGGGGGGGAGGGGGGCGGGGGTTCATTTTCTAGTGCTATGCAATATATCATTGTCACTGTCTGGCCAGAGGCTAAATGGACTCATTTAAACCTCAAGTGGCAATGGACACCATCTACTGCAATCTGTTCGATGCCTCTGGCCATTTCTATCATACACACACACACACACACAACACACCCACACAACACACCCACACAACACACCCACACACACACACACACAACACACCCACACAACACACCCACACACACACACACACACACACACACACACAACACACCCCCCCCCCCACACACACACACACACCCACCCACACACACACACACACACACACACACACACAGTGCTTGCAGAAATATGCTAATGTGATTTACACATGGACGCACAATAAAACTAAATATGCCCAAACAAACACACAGTAAGTCTAAGACGAGATCAAATAACCAACAGATAAAAGGAGTCAGCTGTTTTGCACGGCCGGCGGGGAAGCAGTAATCTTCACAGGGAGGTTCTCCTCCTTCAAGAAGAGCCCTGACAATTCGGGAATTCTAAGCCACATTGGAAATCAGGTTCCATTTTGAAAAGGTAGTTAAACAGACAAAAAACACGTAGAGTAAAAGGCTTTGCTAGGAACATGCTGTGCTTTTGGAAGCAATCCTGGGTGTGATTGCATGGCCATTTAGCCATCTGAGAGTAATTTCCCTCGCTCCAGCTGGGCGTGAGTGCAGCTAGCTGAATGAGATTAAAATGCACAGTCAAGGATTTCTGGCAACAAATCTCCCCAATATCACCCAGTTAGTGCATCACTAAATATGCAAACAGTGTTATTATGATCCTCATTTCCCAAATAATTACATTTAATAGTCGTTATTTTGGTCCACGGGCCTGTACCTCTCCACACACTCATGACAGCACACTGTATTTGTCAAACGTGAGGTTTTACTGTCAAAACTTACAGTCTTCTTTTTTACTGACTGGGGCAGAACTTGACAACAACACACATCACATGCAGGAGTTTGGCTTCGAGGAGGCAACAAGTTCTGTTCACATCCTGGGATGGGGGGGGGGGGGGGGGGGGGGGGCAACAATCAGTAGAACATGTAAGACATTGAAACATGGAAAAAGAGAACCGCTAGTGAACTTTAAGCAGCATTTTTGCTTCCTTTCTCTTTTTGTTTCTTACGTATTTTATCTCTCCTGTTTTCTTCGTCCACTCCCCATAAGTGCTGTCAACAGTGCAATCATCCAACAGAAATGTGGTCCATATTTATAATGTCAGGCTTGAATGCAGCATTGGGAAAAATACAGATGATAATGTCATTGATTTGAATTGATTTGAAAGTGGGGAGCTGGATCTGTAAATTTAAACCACATGACCACACAGTCTCTTACAAGTCTAGATAAACATGCTCATACAATCATTCACACGTGTGCTTAAAATCAAGTATTAACAGAGAGAAGGCCACAATGAAGACAACCAATTCCTTAATTTACAACCAGTCCTTTGAAATGCATCACACTAGTCAACAATGAAAAAAAACTAGATTCACAAAAATATTATATCAATACTGTAGTATTAGTTGAGTACTTATACGAATCTTATGTACTATTGGTTAGTACATAAAAAATGTTCTGCACTATTTGTTAGTGCATAAACAATGTTATGCACTAAAATGGCTCCAGGATGCAGGTCCAGCTTAGTGTTGTGGTTCTAGTGGTGGTCTGTGCTGTCTGTGCTGATGTTGGTGCTGGAGTTGTGTGTCCCAGGTGCTGTTCTAGGGGCAGTATTATTGAGAGCCCCTCTCCTTCTTGACCCAGTGCTCTTTCTGTGTGCTTCAGCCAGGGCTACGGTCGTCCAATGAACACATTCATCCTGGTGTTCCAGATCCAGCAAGCTGCCAGGTTCAAAGCTGCCATGGAAACACTCTCATTCTTCCTTGAGTCGGTGGCTGAATCAATCTCTGCACAATAGTTGTAATACATATCTTCATTTCCTCTTGATGTGTTTGTCGGTGTGTGCACGCGTGTGTGTGTGTGTGTATGAGTGTGCATATGTGTGTGTGTGTGTGTATGTGTGTGTTTGTATAAGTGTGCATATGTGCGTGTATAAGTGTGCATGTGTGAGTGTGCGTGCGTGTGTGTGTGTATGAGTGTGCATGTGTGTGTGTATGAGTGTGCATGTGTGTGTGTATGAGTGTGCATGTCTCTGTGTGTGTGTGTGTGTGAGAGTGTGTGTATGTGTGTGTATGAGTGTGTGTGTGTGTGTGTGTGTATGAGTGTGTGTGTGTGTGTGTGTACATAGCATAAACATCCCCGCTGAGGTCCTGTCACTCTTTAAAGCGGTGTCCCGTGGGCAGCTTCCTGTAGTAGGGGTCCTGTTCCGTGTGGCCCGGGGCCCCATGGTCCAGCACCACCAGAGGAGTCTTACGCCTCAGACTCTCGCGGCTGCGCCCATCCAGAGGCCCCTCGGGCAGCGGCGGTGGCATCTCCTGGCGATGGTCACCGGACACGGAGCCGCTCTTAGATGCCCGGTAGCTGCGGTTGCGGTCATTGTGCTCGTAAGATTCCCGTGATTCTGAGGTGGCGGCGGCAGGAGCATTACCGACATTCCCTCTCCACTCCCAGGGGTTTGTGTTGCTCGGGACCTGCACCACAGGGTGGTGGGGTGCGTGCGCGTCCACGGTGACGATGGACATGGAGTCTCGCTCGGAGGGGAGGCGGTAGGGGGGCGAATCGGTGGCGCCAGTGGAGGAGGAGGTGGTGGAGGAGGAGGAGGCGGTCTCGGAGGAGCGCGAGGAGGCGGGCCCCGAGAGGAGGCCCTGCTGCTTGGACATGGCGATGACCTGCATGAGGCGCGGTTGCCCCGGTTGCCCCGGCGCCCGCACAGACACCCCGCTCTTCTCCGTCAGCGACTGCCACTTGGCGCGCGTGCTGGCGCTCTTGGGCGACACCGGAGGGGGCGGGGGCCGCATCGGCACGTCCGCGGGCAGGTGGGGGTGGGGCAGGCGTGGGGGCTGGGGCACCACTGGCGGGCGCGGGGGCAGCACCACACGCGCCCCCACCGGGGGGTTGGAGGCCCTGACGGGGTGCTGCAGGGACGGGTAGAGCAGGGAGGTGGCCGTCTCCTCCTCCGTGGGGGTTGTCTCATCCGAGCCTTCCTCGCTCCCCTCCTCCTCGTCATCTTCATCCTCCTCCTCCTCCTCCTCCTCCACCTCCTCTTCCTCCTCTTGCTGCTGCTGCTGCTCCCTCAGGCTGATGCCCCGCATCTCCATGGACTTCTGCTTCCACTCCGACACCAGCTGCTGGGAGTGCAGCGCCTCCATGGGCAGGGCTATGGGCACGGGCACCGTCACCAGCCTCCGCTGCGCTGGCACCTCTTCCATGCCGCCGCCGCCAGGGTGGGCAGCAGTAGAGCGAGGCAGCGTGTTGCTGAAGGTCACCATGGTTTCCTTGCCCATGGGGCTGCGTGGCGCCAGGAGCTCCACGTTGACACTGGCGCGCTTCAGGCTGCCCAGCGAGGTCTTCTCCCGCTGCAGCGGCCGGTTCAGGCTCTCGCCGGCGACCAGCACCGTCACCGCCGGAGCCGTGATCTCCTCGTTGCTCTCGGAGGCGTGGCCTTTCTGATACACGGAGTCGTGCCCGCGCTGGGCCAGCTCCCGCAGCGCGTCCTTCTGGGGGGGTGGGGGTGCAGGGGGGGGCACGGCGTCCTCTGAGGGTTTGAAGTTGGCCACAGCATGGAAAGCCTGGGGTGGGAGACACAGAGTGTGTGTTTATATATGTTTGTGTCTGTGTGGGTGTGTGTGTCTGTGAATCACCTACAAAAAATGTCCAAGGTGACCTAATAATGGGTGTACAGAGAATAACATGGGTGTACATTTCATGCATTAGAGAGAACAAAACCCACTATGCTGGTTTCTGTCATCTATTAGAAGTCCATGTCATTAGGGCCAGAGAGTCCATGTCACTAGGGCCAGAGAGTCCATGTCACTAGGGCCAGAGAGTCCATGTCACTAGGGCCAGAGAGTCCATGTCACTAGGGCCAGAGAGTCCATGTCACTAGGGCCAGTGAGTCACTGTAACTAGGGCCAGAGAGTCACTGTAACTAGGGTCAGAGAGTCCATGTTACTAGGGCCAGAGAGTCACTGTTACTAGGGCCAGAGAGTCCACGTAACTAGGGCTAGAGTCCACGTAACTAGGGCCAGAGTCCACGTAACTAGGGCCAGAGAGTGCATGTCACTAGGGCCAGAGAGTCCATGTCACAAGGGCCAGAGAGTCCATGTCACTATGGCCAGAGAGTCCACGTAACTAGGGTCAGAGAGTCCACGTAACTAGGGCCAGAGAGTACATGTAACTAGGGCCAGAGAGTCCATGTCCCTAGGGCCAGAGAGTCCACGTAACTAGGGCCAGAGAGTCCACGTAACTAGGGCCAGAGAGTCCACGTAACTAGGGCCAGAGAGTGCATGTCACTAGGGCCAGAGAGTCCACGTAACTAGGGCCAGAGAGTCCACGTAACTAGGGCCAGAGAGTCCACGTAACTAGGGCCAGAGAGTCCACGTAACTAGGGCCAGAGAGTCCACGTAACTAGGGCCAGAGAGTCCACGTAACTAGGGCCAGAGAGTCCACGTAACTAGGGCCAGAGAGTGCATGTCACTAGGGCCAGAGAGTCCATGTAACAAGGGCCAGAGAGTCCATGTAACTAGGGCCTAACTCATTCGATGATTTATAGGAAGTAGCATACATGGGAAAGCTGACTTAGATGAAGTGGCATACATGGGAATGCTGATTTAAAGGAAGTGGCTTAGATGGGAATGCTGACTTCAACCTCTATCTTGGGGGTGTAGAGTAATGGAGCGTTCAGCAGAAATGAGAAATTAGACAAGATGAAAGGAAAATGGGGGCTAAAAATAGAAACAGACATTTTGCAATGAAACAGTCTTGTGTCAAAGACAGAACAATGAAACCAAAGACAATGAACAAGACTTGAAACATGACATGAAAGCAGTTTGAGATATGGCCCCTTCCTCCCACACATGTGCATGACTTTGTGTGTGTGCATGACTCTGTGTGTGTGCAGCGCTGTGTGTGTATGACTGTGTGTCCATGTTCACTGAGTGTGGAGTGTGGGTGAGAGGAGGAGGATACGCCTGGATTTGCAAAAGGCAGAGAACACTTTGAAATGAGAGCTTCAGCCTTGTTTTTGGAAACCCCAGCAATACACACACACAAACACACACACGCACACACACACGCGCACACACACACACACACACACACACACACACACACACACACACACACACACACACACACACACACACACACACACACACACACACACACACACACACACACACAAATGAGAAAAGACACAGACAAACTTCCATGTTGTATCTGGGTAATCACAAACACACAAACTAGATGGGACCTACAGTACACACATGTGCACACACTCACACATGGATACACACACACACACACACACACACACAAACACGCAGGCATAAACACATGCGTGTGGTTCCTCACCAGGTACATGGCAATGCCGGCCCCGATGCAGAACCCGGCGTAGACGTCGATTGGATGGCTGCGGTACTGAGTGATCTGGGTCAGCCCGGTCAGAGCTGCGGCGATGGTAAACGCAAACACCAGAACCGGCTTCAGCAGCTTGGTGCTGTCTGAGATGGTGGAGTTGAAGTACATCTGCCGGGGAACAAGAGAGAACATGGAGAACATGGACAACACGGATACGAAACTAAATCTCAACTGACACTAAGGTCATGGGTCTGATACCAATGGAACATACACACTTATACGCACACACACACACACCCCTGGGGGGGGGGGGGTATTGTTGATCCCCCAGATACTACCTGACAACCTATTCTCCTGAGAACCTGTTCCCCAATCACCCAAAATCCCTGGTCAAAATCACAGAGCTCACACCCGCACGCATCCATACACACACATACACACGTATACACGCAAGCACACAAACAAAAACTTACACATAAGCACACACACACAAGCAAACATGCGCACACGCACAACCTAACACTTCCTCATTTCACTCATCACCAATTAATCGATAAATCATTTTCTCAAAATTACCCTAGTGACCCACTCTGTGTGTATGTGTGGAATGACGCTGACTGTGTTTGTTTCACCTCAAAGGCATTCTCATTTAAACATGTTACTGTAATCAATAATGAATCAATAATCATGTGTCTGTTCTCTTTAACCCATGTCCTCTCTCTATCTCTTTAGAGTCTGTGGTCTGTGACTGGGTGTGTGTTCTATCTCTATAGAGTGGTCTGTGACTGTGTGTGTGTTCTATCTCTATAGAGTGGTCTGTGACAGAACACACACAGTCACAGACCACTCTATAGAGATAGAACACACACAATCTCTATAGAGTGGTCTGTGACTAGGTGTGTATTCTTTCTCTATAGAGTGTGTTCTATTTCTATAGAGTGGTCTCTGCCAATGAATAACACTTACCGATATGTATACAGCAGCAAAGGCAGAGAGTGTTGCATGCTGGGAAGGGAAGGTTTTCCTGCCATGACAACAGCAGAGAGATAAAGAGAGATCGAGCGATAGAAAGAGAGAGAGTGAGAGAGAGTGAGAGAGAGGTAGAGAGAGAGAGAGAGAGAGAGAGAGAGAGAGAGAGAGAGAGAAAAAAAAAAGCAGTATACAGTGAGATGAGGCAGGCCCAAAGTGAAACATTCAGCATTTGCTGACAGTGACACAGGCATGAAAAAAACGACCAATAAACACGGCCCAAAACAGAGCATCAGAGGTGCTAGCGGTTTCTCTGCCAGTCTGGCTATCAGCCCACCGGTTATGTAACACCGAGCAGTTTTACTGCCTCATTGCGAGCCATGTGTGTGTGGGTGCGTCTATGTGTGTGTGTGCATGCATGCATATGTGTGAAGGTGTGTGTATGTGTCAGTGTGTGTGTGTGTGTGTGATTGCCTGTGTGTATATGTGTGTGTGTGTGTGTGTGTGTGTGTGTGTGTGTGTATATGTATGTGTGTTTGTGTGTGTGTGTGTGTGTGTGTGGTACCTGGCAGACAGGATGGCGTGGTGGTCAAGGCCAGAGCAGATGTCCTTAGTGATGTAGGGGTTTTTATCGCAGGCGATGCCAGGCAGGGTGTAGTTGGGTTTGCACACAGTCAGGAAGAACGGCGTGTGGTAGCCGGTGGCTATCTGAATGACATCAGTGACCAGGGCAGTGGCACAGAGCCCAAAAACATGCACTCCTATAGAGAGAGGGAGAGAGATGGGGACAGGGTTTATGCACTACTAAAGAGAGAGAGAGAGAGATGGGGACAGGGTTTATGCACTCCTAAAGAGAGAGAGAGAGAGAGATGGGGAGAGGGTTTATGCACTCCTAAAGAGAGAGAGAGAAAGAGAGAGATGGGGACAGGGTTTATGTGAGGGCCAGGAGTGGAGGTATAGACATGTGGTGCACACAAAGGGGAGTGGTAGAGGAAGAGAGAGCGAGAGAGACAGAGGAGAGAGAGAATTGGACAGAGAGAGAGACAGAGAGGGAGAGAGATCATTAGACAGAGAGATAGACAGAGGGGGGGAGAGAAGAAAGAGAGAGGGAGAGAGAGAAGTAGGCAGAGAGAGAGGGAGAGAGAAGAGAGAGGGAGAGAGAGAGAGAGAAAGAGAAGAAGGCAGAAAGAGGAATAAAGAGATAAGTGTGAGTAAGAGAGACAGACACCGAGAGGAAAGAAAAGATAGATGGATAGAATGATAGAGAGATGGATAGATAGATGGATAGATAGACTGAGTGAGTGACTGAGTGAGTGAGTGAGTGAGTGAGTGAGTGAGCGAGTGCGTGCGTGCGTGCGTGCGTGCGTGCGTGCGTGCGTGCGTGCGTGCGTGCGTGAGTGAGTGAGTGAGTGAGTGAGTGAGTGAGTGAGTGAGAGAGAGAGAGAGAGAAGCCATTGGTGCCTGGCGGTGTCTGAGACTCCTTGTGATGCGTGCTGTACCCACAAAGCGGATGTGTGTGTTTGTGTGTGTGGTGCCTGGCGGTGTGTGAGACTCCTCGTGATGCGGGCCGTACCCACGAAGCGTACGGTGCGGCGCAGGAAGGAGTTGAAGTTGCAGCCGCCGGCGTTGATGCTTCCTTCATTACCGGGGCGGATCTTCAAGCGTGACTGCATGCAGTAGATAAGACCCTCCCCCATCATTATCTGACCAGAGGGAAATGTACAAACACACACACACCACATGCACACACACACACACACACACAGAATACACCCACACACACACACACACACAAAGATATGCATCAATTACCAGCACACACACACACACACACTTGTCTCATCAATATGCTCTGCCTCCCTCCTTATCTCCTAATCTGGGCTCTCCTCCTTGGCCTGTCCTTTCTTGGAGTAGCGGGACAGACAACACACCAGTGATCATCACACACACACACACACACACACACACACACACACACACACACACACACACACACACACACACACACACACACACACACACACACACACACACACACACTCTACTAACGCCCAGGGACAGACAACACACCCGTGATCATCTCTCTCTCACACACACACTCTACTAACGCCCAGGAAAGGCAGCAGTGCAGGTGCAGACTCTGTGCCATTGGCCTCTTTGTATGTGTGTGTGTGTGTGTGTGTGTGTGTGTGTGTATGTGTGTGTGTGTGCGCGTGTGTGTGTGTGTGTGTGTGTGTGTGCGTGCGTACATGCCTGAGTGAGTCTGTGTGTGTGCGTGAGTGCGTGAGTGTGTGTGTGTGTGTGTGAGTGAGTGTGTGAGTATGTGTGTGTGTGTGAGTGTGTGTGCGTGTGTGTGCGTGTATGTGTGTGTGTGTGTGTGTGCGTGTATGTGTACTCACAGACGCCGCGGGCCCAGCGAAGGCGAGGCTCAGCAGCATGAGCAGGGGGATGAGCTCGTCTCCGCTGTCCACATACGGCATGTTCAGCGTGCGGTCATGGCAACGGAACCCTACCTGAGCCGGCTGCAACACGTCCGTCAGCTCCAGGAAGTACAGGGACACCATGGAGGACGCCACAATGGGCAGCTGTGTGTGTGTGTGTGTGTGTGTGAGAGAGAGCGAGAGAGGATGAGAGAGAGAGAGAGAGAGAGAGAGAGAGAGTAAGAGCGAGAGAGGGGATGAGAGAGAGAGAGAGGGAGAGAGAGACAGAGAGAGGGGAAGGAAGGAGGGAGGCAGAGAGACAGAGAGAGGGAGGGAAGGAAGGAGGGAAAGAGAGACAGAGAGGGAGGGAAGGAGGGCGGGAAAGAGAGACAGAGAGAGGGAAGGAAGGAGGGAGGTAAAGAGACAGAGAGAGGGAGGGAAGGAGGGAGGGTTAAGTAATTTTGAATATAGATAGCATTGAAGGCACCACATACTTTTACTCAACTGATCCATGAACCTTCACACAACTCAACTCAACTCCAATGATTAGTTTCTGTCCCGTACAGTGGAGGCAGAATCCTCCCTGTAACATTCCGCTCCTTCTAGGAATGGGGAGGGGAGAGGGAAACACACACACACACACAAACACACACACACACACAGCTCCTTCTAGGAATGGGGAGGGGAGAGGGAACATGATGTTTCTGTCTCAGCAAACATGGCTTCCCCCTCATACTCCTAGAAACACCTGGCTGTAAGATCTACCTGTCCGTCAACTAAGAAGAAAAAAACATGCAAAAGACACACATAAAGATAAACACATATACTCATCCACACACACACACACACACAAACACACCACCATGCACACACATAAAGATAAACACATATACTCATCCACACAAACACAAACACACACACACATAAAGATATGCACATTTATTCATCCACACACACAGACCAACTTCCACACACATAAAGATATACACATATACTCATCCACGCAAACAAAAACACACACACACATAAAGATATACACATCTACTCATCCACACACAAACACACACACACACACACACACACACACTTGTGCACTCCTGGCAACATGCTCAAATATTCTCTCTCTGTCTCACACAGAGAGAAATACACACACACTTACACACATCCACACACACTCAAATATTCTTTCTCTCTCTCAACCACACACACTCAAATATTCTTGCTCTCTCTCCAGTGGCGGCTGGTGATTTATTTTTTTGGTGGGTCTATTTGAGCGGGGGGTCTGGGGGTTCTCCCCCAGAAATTTTTGAATTTCGTAGATGTGATTTCCTGCATTCTGGTGCATTTTCGGGTGGCCAGCCGGAGATGCCAAATCATTCACAATGATAAATTTGTTGTTCGCTATTTCATGTAGGCCAATAAATTAAAAACGAGACGTGAGCTGTTGATGCAGAGAAGTGCTGCTCAGTTTTAAAACAGCCCCTTGCCTATACCAATAAAATAACTCAAACCAGTCAATACCAATGGTCTAAAGACAATATTAATATATCTGCCATGTAGAAATCAACTGTTTCACAGGTAATGATAATGAACAAGTTACATGTTTATTATGGTCCATGTCCAGATAGAAAGTGCCAACACATAACGATAAATTATACTAGGGAACAACAGTTTTTTGTTACTACAACTACTACAACAATTTAGTTTTTTTAAAGACATGTATACTGCAGCTGTATGAGTATGAGAAGAAAGATTATTTTAACTGGTATGAAACAGTAACAGCTCACAACTTAGAAACAACAAATTGCACTCTTGACCGCACATGTTTTTAAACGCGTTCTGACCAATGCTTCAGTTCTGTCATTCCTGTCTGTGTCCACGAACTGTCTATCACACGCACTTGTTTTAAACAGCAGGCAAAGAAAACAAAAGATGGCATTGACATACCCACAGCTAGCCATGCCTTTCGATCGAACCAATCTCGGGAAAAGCTTCTGGTGTATGTTTTCCCCTTTTCTCGCGTCTGTTGGGTTATTTTCACTTCTGGCTTGTCTGGTCCGAGTTGTTTAACAATTAGCTTTTCCGCAAAAGTTCTTCTTCCAAAGGGATGCAGATGTAAGGATTTGACTGAATTTGGGGCTAGCTGAGCTCCCACAACTACATCCGACGTCGCCATGCTAACACTTCTCTGCTAGAATGGAAAATACCTGTTAACAAGCAGTGGTGCATCTTGGTAGGGGCTCTAGCCTTCAGCGCCCGTAACCCATAAAATTCCTCGACGATGATTGGCGGATGTGTATTCTTTTTTGCCTAGCAACAGGGGAGCCATTGGCTTAAATACAGCACACACGGGCTGATCGACCAGGAGCCCCGGCAAGACATCCTATTGGCTACTACACCAAAAATGATAAACGTTCACGTTTTAAACGTGGAACTTGAAAGTGAATGTAATGTAAATATAATTTTGGAGAGTTCTAAACCCATTCTAAAGCAAAATCATCAATATCATTGTATTAACACAGGTTATTTTTTCAAAATGAGAGATTATTTAAAAAAGAAAAGAAAAGAAAAACAGGCAGTCAGGCAGTCAGGTCGCCCTATGGGCGAGCCGCCACTGTCTCTCTCTCACACACACACACACACACACACACCACACACACAGACAGACACACACACACACACACACACCAGACACACAGACACACTCACACACACACAGACAGACAGACACACACACACACACACACACACATATATTTCTGTATCTCTGTGCCCACCTCCACAAAGTAGAAGCAGGGTAGCAGCGTCAGGCTGTTTTTCGGGGGCTTCTTCTTCACTTTCTCCCTTGGTGATATCATGGTGGCGCACGGCACAGGCTTAGCCTGCAAACACACATCAGGTATCCCATGAGCCCCCTGGCCTACCGGCCGGTGATCAATCAGCCTCAATCACCACCCTGGATCACTGATCAGCCGTGTGATGTCCATCTCAGTTTAGCATAGAAGCACTTAAACCGGTTTTTTTTAACGTTTAAATGAAAGGTCAAGGCAGCACGTGAATGTTATCCTGTAGTCACACTAAACTCACGTGTTGTTGTTACCAAGCAGCCAACGAGAACACTGCAAACAACAGCTGCAAACTGAGCCAGACCAGCAGCTCATCACCAAGTTTCCCAGCAAGCACTCATCTGCTGTGCAGAGAGCCGCAGATCAGTGTTGGTCCAGGACAAACACCACACACACACAAACACACACACACACACACACACTCATATCCTGAGAGATGGGGACTGTGTGAGTGAACTTTGAGCTTCCTTATGAGAAATGGAGCTGGTGCTTGTCTAGTGTAGACACACATGGATGACAGGCGTGAGAGGGAAGAGAGAGAAAAGAGAGAAGAGAGAGAGCAAGGAGAGAGATAGAGAAAGAGAGATGAGAGAAAGAGACAAGAGAGAGAGAGAGAAAGAGAACAGAGAGAGAATGAGAAGGTGTGTACTGAGGGGGCGGTGAGTGTGCGCGTTCATACACGCTTGTGTGTATGTGTGCGTGACTGTGTGTGTGTGCATGTGTGAATGTGTGTGAGTGTGTGCGTGAGTGTGAGTGAGTGTGTGTGTGTGTGTGTGTGTGTATGTGTGCGTGACTGTGTGTGTGCATGTGTGAATGTGTGTGTGTGTGTGTGTGTGTGTGTGTGTGTGTGTGTGTGTATGTGCATGTGCATGTGTTTGTGTGTGTCCATACTTGTGTGTGTGTATGTGTGTGTGTGTATGTATGTATGTGTGCGGTGTGTCTGTGTGTATGTGTGCGGTGTGTGTGTGTGTGTGTGTGTGTGTGTGTGTGTGTGTGTGTGTGTGTGTGTGTGTGTGTGTGTGTGTGTGTGTGTGTGTGTGTGTGTGTGTGTGTGTGTGTGTGCGGTGTGTGTGTGTATGTTTGCCAGCCAGGCTTCAGCCGAGTGAGGTCTATGGTCACACTGAGACGAGCAGCATGTCAGAGAGCGGATTTAATTACAGCCAATCAGAGGGCACACACAGCACAGGGACATGAGTATGAGGGGAGTGTGTGTGTGTGTGTGTGTGTGTTTCCCTTTATCAGTTCACACTGTCCTAACTACACGTCTCTAGGGTCCACACGTCTCTCACTACCACCTGCAGCATCTGGTCACCTTCTACTTGTGATGATACCGTGAAACTGAAAAAGGTGTGAATGACAGGCTGCGAAATAGCACCATCACCACTCCTGAGCCCCCGCATACAGCCATTCACACAACAGCCTGTCATACACTTCACACACACACAGACAATGGTAACAACCCTCTGTGTGTGTGTGTGTGTGTGTGACAGAGCTGGGAATTGATACTGATGGTGTGAAGTCCAAACCACGATAATTGCCTCTCATAAGATGACAATTGCAAATCAATACACTCGTGGAGAACCGATCCTTATGGCCATCAGACAGCATGCCATTTGTAGCAATGATAAAATCAACTGGCATATTCTCAATGGAGGAATGGAAGTAATATTAACATAAATATGAATTAGAATGTGACAAAATCTATATAATAAATGTGCAGCATATCACCAAAATGTGCACATTTACGGGTTTTTTTTTTCAAAATGCAATGGAATGCATATATTTTTTTTTTACAATATTTGTGCAGTGTCGCATGGTAAAGCTTTAAGATGTATCGTTCAGAAAGGAAATTAAAACTAGAAAACAAAACACAGAAACGGATGAGAAGCCAGAGGCAGCGCGAGACGCCATGAAAAGTGAAGAGTTGTAGGTTGCAGCATGTAAAATCGCACCACCGTAAATAACGGTCCCTCTGATCGCTGTCTATCTCGTGCTCAACATCTCCAATGCGACAGCAGCATCGCGCCCCTCACAACACCATCTCGGCAGTGCGGTCTCACGCGCCTGGGTGTTAGCCTACTGTGGTGTGCAAAACAAAACACTGTCAAGCACTTCACCTTACCTGAGTAAACTCGAATGATTTTCACCGCAGGGGTCACGGCGTAGGTGTGTTTTGAGCAAAGCGGTATGCGTCGGCTGCAACAGAATTTAACGAACAACTCCAGTTCCATTCAAATTCTTCTTTCTGCACACGTTTTACGCCAGGCAGTCACAGAGCCGTGGTGCTCCGTCACTGAAATGTAGAGAGGCGATGTACGGCCGGGGGGTGTCTCTCTCTCGCGGATGCTGCAGGAAACACCTACAGTAGCTCCTCGGCATCAAGGAAGGCAACGAAGAGGTTCCGCAGCAGGCATTCCAATGATGTTTGGGTAAAATCCGGCATCGTCTGTGAGCCTCGGTAGTGTGTCAAGCGTGGGTGTCAGATACAGATAACGGAGACACCGAAGTACAAAGACAGCATGATCTGATATGTTGAGGGAGGGGGCGCGCACGGTGCTGAAGTGAGCGGGTGTGGAGTTGCAAGGTTGTTCCTCTGGTCCGTTTCGCGCTAATTAAACGCCACTTCAGTGTAGGCACCCTCTCTCGCACGAAGAACAGTCACGCTCGAGAGGTAGCCTGCAGTCCAGCAGAGAGAGACGGTCCTTAGCGGGCCACTTACCGGACTGCACCTCACGAATCCATAAACGCGTAATTACAATTGCATGTATTTCTTTGTAATGCCCAGGTCTTACACCACTCTACACGCTGTGCATGCCCTGTATAGCACACACGTTTGAATTTCAGCGAGTTGTGTTTAATGGCTGCATGATGAAATTGTATGTTGTCTGCAGTGTGGTTTTACCAGGAGTGGTTAAGGACTCTATGATTAATCTGCTCCGTGTCCTGTCGTGTCAAACTTACACAACACACTGAAAGAAAAGAATGCCGTCTCCTTGAGACGACAGTCACATGTGATAGACCCAGGCAGAACAGGGAAATACAGTGCATTAGTGCACCTGCGTTTTCATACCGGAACACTCCCAGCGGCTGCCCACCAAACACCGAAGCATATGGACGCGCGCGCCCACACGCATAGAGGCGCACAAACACACACACACACACACACACACACACACACACACACACACACACACACACAAACACTGTGCATTAGAAGCAAAACCTCGTTTTCCAACCACAGTCAGAGACAATCACAGCTCTGTAAATCAACGTCGTGATTACCGGAGCAGGCCGATGGTTGCTTGACCTGCACGCTCGATCCTTGACTGATTATGATTTGAGGGCTGGTACCGGCGGGCACGTGGTGTCACCCCCAAGAGGCAGTCCCATGTGCACACACATCAGGCACAGTTGCGACGGAGCTAACGACCAAACTCTAACGGCAGCGCGGCGAACCTCCAGCCGAAATTAACTCATTAGTGGCCGCCCTCCCCGGGGGGTCACCGAGCCCAATGAATACCCACTCGTGAATGTCTGGGAAACATCCCTGGATTATTATTTTCCCTCCAGTGCAGTTTAGCTTAGGCAGGGTGGGAGGACCGAGAGAGAGAGAGAGAGGGTAATTTCCTTCAGCTTTCATTTACAATCTTCTTTTCCAATTTCAAGGCCCTTCAGTCTTTCGTACTATGTAGGCCTATGCTGTTAAAGGAGGAAGAGAAAACCAAGCCGATGGAGTCTAAACTACTTCTTTCCTATGTTATGTCTTTTCAAATAGGAGCTGTTTATTTCAAGTCAATGTTCCTTTAGGGTAATTGAGACTACTACTGACCTCTTCTGCAACCACATTTTATCATCTATAATTTTAAAACTCTTCCTGATACAAATACTGCCTTCCATAACTTACATAACTGTGCCACTCTCTTCCATGACTGTCCCACTCTCTTCTATGACTGTCCCATCCTCTTCCATGACTGTCCCACTCTCTTCTATGACTGTCCCATCCTCTTCCATGACTGTCCCATCCTCTTACATGACTGTCCCATCCTCTTCCATGACTGTCCCATCCTCTTACATGACTGTGCCACTCTCTTCCATGACTGTCCCACTCTCTTCTATGACTGTCCCATCCTCTTACATGACTGTCCCATCCTCTTACATGACTGTCCCATCCTCTTACATGACTGTCCCATCCTCTTACATGACTGTGCCACCCTCTTACATGACTGTCCCATCCTCTTACATGACTGTCCCATCCTCTTACATGACTGTGCCACCCTCTTACATGACTGTGCCACCCTCTTACATGACTGTCCCATCCTCTTACATGACTGTGCCACCCTCTTCCATGACTGTCCCATCCTCTTACATGACTGTCCCATCCTCTTACATGACTGTCCCATCCTCTTCCATGACTGTCCCATCCTCTTCCATGACTGTCCCATCCTCTTACATGACTGTCCCATCCTCTTACATGACTGTCCCATCCTCTGACATGACTGTGCCACCCTCTTACATGACTGTGCCACCCTCTTCCCTGTCCTCCTCTCTCTGGATTGTCCTGGGATGGGCCCTCCTGTTCGATGTGGGTTATGGTAAAGGGTTCTTCACTGCCAGCGTGTTCTTAGCCTCTTCCTCGGTAAAATAACCTTGAGGTAACACATGCTCAGCATAAACGACACCATGTAATTAAATAAAAGTAAATTTAATTAAAATCTTCGCCATGTCCTCGTGTAATTTATTGGTCACCTCCAGCTCATTATCATTCTGTGGAACACATTCTCTTCACTCCGCTAGACACATCAGGCTGTGAAACTGCACTTTCCACCCCTCTCTCTCTCTCCCTCTTTCTCTCTCCCACTCTCTTTCACTTTCCACCCCTCTCTCCCACTCTCACTCACTCTCTCATGCATGAGACTGTTATATGGCTCCTGGCATGACTGATTGCAGTCTGATTGATTTTTCCTCTCGTCTTACGTCGGGCTGGATGCTGCTGTGCGTGTTGCTGTCTCTGGGCTGGCAGGCTGAAGAGCTGGCTGGAGGTATGCCTGAGTTACCCCACTACTGGCCAGAGAGGGAGGTGGGGGAGGAGGTGATGCTGGCTGAGGAGCTGGCTGGAGGTATGCCTGAGTAACCCCACTACAGGCCAGAGAGGGAGGTGGGGGAGGTATGCCTGAGTAACCCCACTACTGGCCAGAGGGAGGTGGGAGAGGAGGTGACACTGGCTGAGGAGCTGGCTGGAGGAATGCCTGAGTAGCCCCACTACTGGCCAGAGAGGGAGGTGGGGGGGAGGGGAAACCCAGCAGCTGTCTCCTGTGGCCTCTCACCTGGTCCTCACAGCAGCGCTGCCTTTGGTACTCATCCGTGGCAGATCCAGGCTGATGGAGGCCCGCCTGAGTGAGCCCCCTGCCCTGACAGAGTGTGTGTGTGTGGTGCATGGTGATTCCTGTGGCCTCTCATCTTTGCCTGATCTTCACAGGAGCACCGGCCAGAGCACCAGCTGCCCCAGGCACGCAGAGGCACCACACTTGACACACTGGGCCACATTAGAACCCAATCAGAACCACATCAGAACCCAAACAGAGCCCTCTAGTCTCAGGTGCTCTCTGTCTCCACTGCCTCAGTGCAGGAGTGTGCCTTAAGAGAGCATGCATGGTGGAGAAGGGCTCAGAGTGCTCTGAAGCCAGGGACATCCAAAGGTGCTAGTCTAAAGCCAGGGGCATCCAGAAGTGCTAGCCTGAAGCATCAGACACCACCTCTCCAGATAAGTGTTAGGTTAGGAGCATGAAGCCAACCCAGACCCAGAGCTGCTTCTCATCACTGCAGGTCTGTGTGTGTATGTGTGTGTGTGTGTGTGTGTGTGTGTCAGTGTGTGTGTGTGTGTCAGGAAGGACTGATCAACCCATGGTTGGTGGTAGGTGTCACTGACAAACACTTACCCGGAAAGCCATCACACTTCAACCTGTTAGCACCAGGTAAGGTCCAAACAATCAGTGTATAAAAAGATTCCATCTGCATGTACCCAAGAACACAACCTATGCAGGAGAAACCGGCCCACAGTTAGTTTCAATAAAAAGAAAGAAAGAAATCCTAAGTGGGCTGATGAACAGGTAAGAGGACTAAACACTGAGAATAAAGATGTTTTAACTCTGAGGAAACACTGAAACCTGACAGCTCTGGGATCCCCTCTGGCGTAGTCACAGCTTGTGCGTGTGTGTGTTTGTGTGTGTGTGTGTGTGTATGCGCGGGCACCTGAACAGCACAGGAACGCAGCATTAAAATGTCACACTGAGCAGACAGCGAATGATTCAATTTCATACAAATCCCAGCTTTATTACATTGCCTCATGGTTCTTTTTTACTATGACAGACAAGGAGGGGAAATCTCTCCCAATCGTGACTTTAAAAAAAAAATATATATATTTTGTTAATGAAACACAGTGCTAAGTCTTTACTACAGCCAAATTAGTTTTCACAAGCTCACAACAACACGCTTGACCAATATAAGTCTTTGAGGCTTCTGTTTCACATACCCAGTACAAAAGGACAGAGATATAATTATAAAAAAGTAATAATATTTACACAAGAAAAGAGGTTTCTCTGAGGAGAAGTTTAGCATAGACTTCACACGACACAGTATGGCGGGTAGTACTTTTCAAAGAAAGACTCAAATGGTGGTGGGGTGTGGTGCTCCTTTGATGGTCTGGAGCCTTGAGCAGTGAACTCCTATGCCAATGGCATAACAAAATATTGACATCACATCCTGTGCCTAGTGATGGCCCACACAGTAGTAGGGTCCAGACAGCTGTCAATCACAGAGACTCTGTGATCTCGACTAGATGACGAGCTCCTTTACTGCACAGGTGAGATGTTGGGCAGGTGGGTAACAACACACACACACACACACACACACACACACACACACACACACACACACACACACACACACACACACACACACACACACACACACACACACACACACACACACACACACACACACACACACACACACACACACACACACACACACACACACACACACACACACACACACACACACACACACACACACACACACACACACACACACACACACACACACGCACCTAATTGTGATTCTCTGGAGCAGAATCCACCATCACCACTCAGATTCGACCATAAGTCTAGAGGTCAGGAGAGAACCTGGGGGATCCTCCTCCAAAGCCCCCCACACAGGCAGTTCTTTATCCAGCGCTGCTCCCACTGCTTCATGGCATTAGTCTTATTGGGGGAGCGCAGCATGGTCACACAGCCACACCTGAAGGAGAGAGAGATAGAGGGAGAGGGAGAGAAGGAGAGGGAGAGAGAAGAGGGAGAGAATGAGAGGGAGAGGGAGGGAGAGAGAGAGAGGTAGGGAGAGGGAGAGAGAGGGAGTGAGCCAAGGTCATCACAGCAGTGCACTTCAGTCACAACAGCACCCTTCATTCATAAGCATAATTCTGATTGCTTCACAGACAGACTGACAGACAGAGGGAGGGCAGGTATTATAGCATTGCACCTCACACACAACAGGTCATTCGAGGGTGGTACACAAATATCCAGAAGTTAAACAGATACATAAAGATGATCATTTCAGACAATCAATTAATGAAAAAAAGTAAAAATAGGAAGTAGAGAGGGAAGGAAAGGACAGAAGTAAGTAGGGAAGAAGAAAAGAAAGAGAAGAGAAAGATAACTTATAGGGATGGCTCAGTGCGCCAGGGAAACTAGGGTGAGCAGCATACGATCAGTCTGGACCGGGGGCAATCATATCAATGCATGTAAAGGAGCAGATTGTGATGAATATTCAGAACCGCTCGGGCCACATGACCCAGATTAGCCCAGTCGGGCTTCGTTCCATTCTGCCCACATTCTGATGCAAATAGACCCAGTTATTGGGGTCATGAAGAATACATTCAGATTCAGTTGGCTGATGGGATATCAGAAGGAGAGGCTGTTAGAAAGCCCTTAAACAGAGGACATGATGGAGAGATACAGGGTCAGGGAACAGAAGAAGAGAGAGAGAGAGAGAGAGTAGTGGCATGAATTGGAACTAAAGGGATGAATAAAGGGATGACAGTACATGAAAGAGTATGGGAAAGGAGTGAGAGAAGAAGAGGAAGGAGTGACAGACTGGAACAGAAGAACAGAAGAAGAGGAAAGAGAAAGAGAAAGAGAGAGAGTAGTGCCATGAAGCAAAACTGGGGAGGAAAAGTGAGAGGAACAGACACAAGAAGAAAAACAGAACAAGGGCTCTGAGAATAAACGAAAGAGTGGGGAAGAGAGGAAGGGCAGGGGAGGATAGATTGAGATACTATGGAGAAGTCAGAATGCCCCCTAAAAAGGGAGGGGGGGTCCCCCCAGACTGAAGGGGTGACAGTAAATGAAAGAGTATGGGAAAAGAGCGAGAGAAGGGGAGAACGGAGAGGAAGGAGAGGAGGGAAATCCTTAGAAGGAGTGACAGACTGGCTTAACGTGAGGGAGAAACCGTAATGGGGGATGAGAGTAAACTTTTTTCTATCTCTTTCTCTCTACCCGGATAGACGAAAACAAGGGGAGGGTGGAAGAGTGAAGGAGTGGTGAGAGGGTGAGAGAGAAAGTGAAAGGTGGGGGTGGAAAAGTGAATGAGTTGTGAGAGAGTGAATGAAACAGTGAAGGAGTGAGTGAACGGAGTGAGGGAGAGAGTAAAGGGTGAAGGTGAGTGTTTGTGTTTGTGTTTTCCTCACCTGGTGCAGGCTTTGCTGTCCTCGGTGGGATACACTCCCAGGTGCAGGCAGCGCAGGTTATCCATCCGCTGAGACCCTGGGCTCCTGAGACAGAGAGACACACACACACACACACACACACACACACACACACACACACACACACACACACACACACACACACACACACACACACACACACACACACACACACACACACATACGGATGCAGACACACACACACACAGACACACAGACACACACACGCAGGCAGACACGCAGACACACACACACACACACACACACACACACACAGACACGCAGACACACACACACACACACACACACACAGACAGACAGACACGCAGACACACACACACACACACACAAGCAGACACAGTCGCAGACACACAGACACAGACACACACAGACACAGCGATTAGATCATGTAGGCAGACACAGGTCAGTAAGAGTGTCACAGGTTTTCTGTGGCCTGGTTTTGTTTAGGGGAGTCACTTATCATCATGAGACCAAAACTACAACTGTTCCTCAGTGAGCATTACCCATCATTCACCCACACCGTGACAATCAAAACTATAAACATTTATTAACATTTAACAACAATTATTGCCATCCACCAATGATCCGGCCTCACCTGGAGAAGATGTCCACCTGTGTGTTGGAGTTGGTGCCGGGGAGAGAGCAGGGTTTGCCGAACTGCAGCCGCAGCGGCTGCTTGCTCTGCATCTTGGTGATGACGCCGTCGTTGATGGGCAGCCAGTCCATGCTGGGCACCAGGAGCTGGCTGGGCAGCAGGCAGCACTCGTCTATCAGAGGCTCGTCTGGCTCCTGGGGGTGACCCTCATCACGAGCTAGGCAGAGAGAGAGAGACGGGGGGGGGGGGGGGGGGGGATGAGATTGATAGAGAGGGAGAGAGAGAGCGAGAAAGAAAGAGAGAGAGAGCCCTCAAGGTAGAATAGACAGAGGAGGGCTGTGTTAGGTGTGTGTGCGTGTGAGGGGTGTGTGTGAGGGGTGTGTGTGTGTGAGGGGTGTGTGTGTGTGTGAGGGGTGTGTTAGGTGTGTGTGTGTGTGAGGGGTGTGTGTGTGAGGGGTGTGTGTGTGAGGGGTGTGTGTGTGAGGGGTGTGTGTATGTGAGGAGCAGCGCTTACAGCAGAGCCAGAGCTTGGTGAGCAGGCGGAAGAGCAGGGACATGCTGTCCTGGTTGTCGGAGGTGGCCGTGTAGATGGGCAGGCAGCCGGGCTTCAGCAGACCCCAGATACGGATCATCACCATCATCTCTCTAAGCATGCCCAGAGACGCTCCGTCACGCAGGAAACCAAACCCGGGCCGCACCACCGAACCCTGAGGAGGATAGGAGGCAGGAGTCCCTTTAACAGGTGTGTGTCTGTGTGTCTGTGTGTCTGTGTGTCTGTGTGTCTGTGTGTCTGTGTGTCTGTGTGTCTGTGTGTCTGTGTGTCTGTGTGTCTGTGTGTCTGTGTGTCTGTGTGTCTGTGTGTCTGTGTGTCTGTACAGGATCAAGTCATTACTATAGAGTTAAATCAGCATCCCTGACTACACACAGATTTGACAAACAGAAGTCAACTATTTATGTTTCCGTCTTCTCTCCCTCCAGACCTCAGCACCTGCACTGTTATCTCACAGTGTGCAAAGACACACACACACACACACAGTCCAGACCTCAGCAACTGCAGTGTTATCTGACAGTGCGGCACACACACACACACACACACACACACACACACACAGTCCAGACCTCAGTTCCTGCACTGTTATCTCAGAGTGTGCACACACACACACACACACACACACACACACACACACACACACACACACACACACACACACACACACACACACACACACACACACACACACACACACACACACACACACGGTCTAGACCTCAGCACCTGCAGTGTTATCCACCAGTGTGGTTCTCTCACCTGGTTGGGCAGGTTGGCCATCAGGTAGAGTACGAAGTCTCCCACCCACTGGATGAGCTGCTGGAGAGACTGCAGAGGAGGCCCGTCCAACACAAACTCCTCCGTCTTCAGGTTAATCATCACCTTATCAATGTCTGACAGCAGGGGGCAGCAGAGGACAACAGGGGATCAGAAGGGACAGGATTGGACAGAAGAAGATCAGAAGGGACAGGGTAGGACATCAGAGGACAACAGAAGATCAGAAGGGACAGGGTAGGACATCAGAGGACAACAGAAGATCACAAGGGACAGGGTAGGACAGGAGAGGACAACAGAAGATCACAAGGGACAGGGTAGGACAGGAGGGGACAACAGAAGATCACAAGGGACAGGGTAGGACAGGAGGGGACAGTAGTACATCAGATGGACAGGGTAGGGCAGGAGAGGACATGGTAAGATAGGAGAGGACAAAGTAGGACAGGAAAGGACAGGACGTCCAGCACGTTTAAAACAGCACATTAAGACTTTTCAGTGAGGATGCCGTAAAACTGAATCTAACAGAATCCCAATTAAACCAAAGGACAAATTGAGGAGGACTGTCATCGTCTCTGACAACTCTGATAGAGGGGTTCATGTGAAGAAAAGACTGGAAGTACAGAGAGAAGAGAAAGAGGAAGAGAAAAAAACCCGCTCCATGGGGAGTGACTGGAGGACGTTTTTCTGCAGAAATGTGTGTGAGTGAGGAGAGTGTGTTTGCACTAGAGATGTGTGTGTGTGTGAGAAGAGTGTGTTTGCACTAGAGATGTGTGTGTGTGAGGAGAGTGTGTTTGCACTAGAGATGGTGATCAGGGTGAAGTGGAGGAGCAGCCCTGCTGTGGGTGTGTTTAAAACAAGCACACAGGCAGCTTCATCTTTGTGTGTGTGTGTGTGTGTGTGTGTGTGTGTGTGTGTGTGTGTGTGTGTGTGTGTGTGTGTGTCCTCACCAGTGTCGATGTTCTTGGTGCAGATCTCGGCCAGGCGGTCGCCGGGGCTCTTGTCGGGCGTACTGAGCATGTGCGGCCGCAGGAGCGACTTCAGTGTGGAGCTGATGGCGATGAGGAGGAGCTTCGCATGGAAGTCACACGCACGGGCAGCCGTCGCCGACGACAACTTACACAGCGACGCCTTCACTGCCACAATCCGTGTGGACAGAACCTGAACACAAATAAAGTGTGAAATGTCAAATAACCGAGTGTATCTGGTGAGGCCTTGATGTGACATTGGTGTGTATCTGGTGTGTATCCTGTGTGTATCTGGTGTGTATCTGGAGTGTATCTGGTGAGGCCTTGATATGCCACTGGTGTGTATCTGGTGTGTATCCTGTGTGTATCCTGTGTGTATCTGGTGTGTATCCTGTGTGTATCCGGTGTGTATCCTGTATCTGGTGTGCCACTCGGGCTCCAGCTAGATTGATACCCATGATCACACATACTGAGGAAAATATATAATTATATAAATAATATTCTAGGGTTAGGGTTGGAATGACGTAAGGGATAATGTATTGTCCGGAGGTCATTAGCCAAAAATAAATCCTGACGGGGCGAACAACACCCCGACACGGTCATTTGGCTAATGACCCGTTTAGAAATAAATAGTTCTTCAAGCAAATAGAACTTTGAAGTTTCAGGTGTTGCTTAACAACCCATTACTTGCTGACTTCAAATTACCATGAGTCTGTTACGTTAAAATTACCGGACTTCTTGCGGAATGATATGAAAGATGTGAATTAGAAGCACAAAACCCGTTGCCAATGACAGCGGCCATTATCTTTTCGCAGCGGTCTGTTAGCAGGAATTAATGTATGGAAGAACGTTGGGATGGCCCATTCAAACCAACGGTATTTTTGGAACATTCTGAAGAGCCGTTTAATAAATTTAGTTAATCAACTTCCAAATATAGTTACTAGTCCCTTTAGATAAAAACATGTGCCGAATGATATATATGTACTGTATGTGTAAGTGTGTATGTGTGTGTATATATGTATGTTTATGTGTATGTGTATGTATGTATTTATGCATGTGTGTGTTGACAAAAGGCACTTGTTAAGCACTTGTGGGAAAGTGGAGGTTTCATATAAGGCTGTGTATTGTTCCATGTGCGTATGCGAGGCAAGGTATAATCAGTAATGCTGATGATGTAATCAGTGCTTTATTTAAGCCTGTCTGCAGGGTCTCAGGGACTCAGCCCCCTACACATAACCCTGGCCTGCATTGGAGCTTGAGCCCTCAGTATGACTGTTCTCTGTGTGAAAGGCTACATTGCATTGGGAACCAGCAAATATTCAAAGGCATTTCAACATAAACAACACACACAGAGTACAATGCACACACACACACTCTGCACACACCACTCACCCATCTCAGCTCTGACTAATGCAGCATGTCCTTTCAAGCTAAATACACAACAGCTCATAACACACACACACACACACACACACACACACACATTTCACACCTATAACTCAGAACTGTTCCAAAGGTTCTAACGGTTCCTGCTACAGCACCAAGTTTCCCCTCATATACTCCTCACATACTGGCGCCTTTCGACCGCTAGAACATTCCCTCATGTACACGACTCACTATAATGTGACCCGCTACAGCTGAGCGGTTCTAAAGGTTCTGCGGGTACCTGCTGCAAGGCCTGGTTCTGCCTCATGTACTCCTCGTGGAGCCGCTCCACCAGGTTGTGCACCATCCCCGGCTGCACGTGGAGCAGCACGTCCCACCAGTCGTAGCCCGTCACCATGCAGTACTCCAGCAGGAACAGCAGGTGGCGCAGCAGTGTGTTCATGTCCAGCATTTGGCCCATGGAGGGCGACACTCGGATCATGTGCAACTGATGAACGCAGCCAGAGAAAAGGAAGAAGTAGAGAGAAACCAGACATAGTCAATAATAAACCATAACAGTCAAGTACACACCTCTCGTCTCCACTACGCTTATGATTGCTGTTCATGGTAGTGAGAGGAAAACTAGGGATGGGACAGTAGAAACACGCTCTTTCATAATCCAATTGACTAAACCCATTATGATCATGATCATTCATGCACAGGACAAGCATAATGAAAATGGTTAAGAGCTATGTAATACACAGTGAGAAGACTCCACTCTTGAGTATTACACTGACTTAACTATGTATTAGAGTTTTTTTAATAAGTAATTAAATAATAATTGAATAAGCCTAACCCTACGATGAGTAGGGACAGATTCACAAACACTACCTTCCCATGGTTGTCCACCCCGACCAGGGCCAGGGACGTCCAGGAGAACTGCAGGGCCTTGAAGTGGACAGTCGGACCTCCTGTGCGCTGCCTCTTGATGGCGGGTTCCTCGCCCGCACGCTGGGAAGAACCGGAGGAGGAACCGTAGTACACGCCCATGGTGTGGAGAGAGAGGCGGTGCAGGACCTGAATACTGCCGTCATGGAAAGCCAGAGCCAGGCCTAAGGTACAGACAGACACACACACACACGCGCACACACACACACACACACACACACACACACACACACACACACACACACACACACACACACACACACACATACACACACACACACACACACACACACACACACACACACACACACACACACACACACACACACACACAAGATTAGCATCAGTCAACATTACAGAGAGCCATGTATTGGCTCTCTATAATCACTTTGCCTCTAAGAGACTTGTTCTCAAAGAGCTCACTCTCTCATCAGTCTGTAACAAGACTGATCCGCTCACCCAGGCCGGGGCAGAACTTGGTGTCCGAGGCCACCTTGAGGTCAGTGTTGGAGATGGAGATTGGCAGCTTGGGAAGGGCTACAGCGGACACGCGGTCAAGGTCGTTCGTGGCGGAGAGGATTCGCCACTTCAGGATCATAGGCTGCTTCTCCCCGACTAAGCGAAGAGAGCAGGCACGAGCAGGAGAAAGGACAACACTTAAAAATCGTGTAAACACAACCAAGTCAAAACAAGCCTACAGGGTGGGGGGGGGGGTGCATGTGTCTGCTTCACCTTAGCCTGTAAGTTTGTGTTGACTGTTTGTTTGTTTGTTTTAAAATTGTTTTCATGGCTCCTTCCACCGGACTCAGAAAAGGAGACTGACTAAAACGTAAACAGCCTACACAGGCTTATGGGCTGAGGTAAAGCAACAGCATTCACTTTAACCTACCAGCCGGTGAGCGCTGATGGAAGATGTTATTGACAGGCAGTCCCTCCTTCCGTAGTGACCAGCACTCCACTATACTGCCCATCTGACTGGAGGCGCATAGCAACACCTACAAACACACAAACATGGACACCATCATCACATAGCAACACTTACAAACACACAAACATGGACACCATCACCACAACATCACCACAACATCACAGTAAGCCTACAAACACACAAACATGGACACCATCACCACAACATCATAGTAAGACAGTGAAGCGTGTAAATCTACCCATGATACACTGCAACCATCGTCAACACATCACAGTAAGACAGTGAAGCGTGTATATCTACCCAGAATGCACAGCATTTATCAGAGACACACACAGGGCCCCCATACCAGAGTTACATGCAGCTGATGGGAGAAATGAACCATCCAGATGGAGACACACAGAAAGCTCATATCAGGCTGTTAAAGTGACCCCCCCTGAGTCCAAAAGTCTCACCTGTTCAGAGTTCTCCCGCGTGAGGAACTTGAGGTGTGTGACGGCCGGGTACTTGTCTCGTCGCACGGGGTCGCTGGTGCAGCGCATGAAGAGAGACGGCAGCAGCTCCGTGTCGATGCGGCACTTCTCGTTCACCACACTCACGCACACCTTGTAGAACTGCACCGGCGACGAGCTGCTACCGTCCGTTGCCGCAACCACGATGTTGCCGCCGCCGGTGAAAGCGATGTCGGCCAGTGCCACACGACCACGCAGGCGGCACAGGTTCTCACTGGCGCTTAGCAACGCACCGTTGGGCTTGAGCAGGGACACGGTCACCAGGCCACTGACCGTCACGGCCAACCAGCCCTCCATCGGCTTCCCTCCAAACAGCGTCAGAGACGGGGAGAACTTCACCCGAGAGAACTTTTCTCCAAAGTTAGTGGAGCCCGACTGCAACATGGCGGGAGGGGTACGAAAAGGAAGAAGAGAAAACAACAAAAAGGGATGTCACAACAGGTCATTGTATTCACTCTGTTCTCACGGATTCACTGACTGTAGTACTCTTATGAACTGCACATAGCTGTAGTACTCTTATGAACTGCACATACTGTACTACTCTTATGAACTGCACATAGCTGTAGTACTCTTTTGAACTGCACATAGCTGTAGTACTGTACTCTTATGAACTGCACATAGCTGTAGTACTCTTATGAACTGCACATATCTGTAGTACTCTTATGAACTGCACATAGCTGTAGTACTCTTATGAACTGCACATATCTGTAGTACTCTTATGAACTGCACATAGCTGTAGTACTTTTATGAACTGCACATATATGTAGTACTCTTAGGAACTGCACACAGCTGTAGTACTCTTAGGAACTGCACACAGCTGTAGTACTCTTAGGAACTGCACACAGCTGTAGTACTCTTAGGAACTGCACATAGCTGTAGCTGTAGTACTCTTATGAACTGCTCATAGCTGTGGTCCTCTTAGGAACTGCACACAGCTGTAGTACTCTTATGAACTGCACATAGCTGTAGCTGTAGTACTCTAAGGAACTGCACACAGCTGTAGTACTCTTATGAACTGCACATAGCTGTGGTCCTCTTAGGGAATCATTTCTGTTCACCTTCTCCACATGCAGAGCCAGTTTGACCCCGTTGTGTAGCCAGGACAGGGCCACGATTGGGTCCCCCTCCACGGCACTGCAGTGGGTGCCTTCCCAGCTGTTCACCAGGTGCTCAGTCATGGCCCAGCACTTAATCTGGCCGTCCCCATCCGCAGACAGCAGCTTGGAGCCTGGAGGAGGAGCACACGGCAACACATACAATTACATTCAATTGTTTGGCAGACACTTTTATCCACACAGATCAGATATACAGTGGCTTCATCTGTGTGCTCCCTGGGTACGGAATCCATGACCATGGTGGTCCTCCTTGGATACCATCTGAACAACAGAAGACAGGAATAAAAGATACTCCTTACTCCTGAGGCGATCTCTTGACTGGAAACGAATGGCTTTTCCATTTTCAAGAGACAGATCTGGAAACAACCTGTGACTCACTGTAGAGACTTTATATCACAGAAGCCGTAAACTGTCATAATTCATAATTTAAGTGTGATTAGGTTAACTAAAAATGTTACTGTTCATAAAAGTCCAGCTGAATTGCTTGGAATGGAAAGATTGATTTTCTGACACCCACAGTTCATTTCACCACAGACGAATGACTTCACACTCACCGGACTGATCCCATTCCAGACAACCGATCACCTCTGTGTGTCCAGAGTTGATGGAGTACACATCCCACGGATGCTCTGTATCGATAATATGGATCATGCGACTAAGTTCTGAAATGATAGACAAGCTAGAATTTGATTTTGCTTTGAGGAATCCTAAGTCAGGGATGTAAATGCAATTGTGTAGTCCACGCAACAGCTACAGATCACATTAGTAACGTCGGAAACTCATGTTTACAAATGTGGTAAACACAGTCGTAGGAAGACCCACATAGAAGAATGTCGTCATAGACAATGGCCATAAACATTCAGATAACTAATAAAATTGCCACTGGCTTGGTGCATTACCTTTTTCATCATCTTCATTTTTAAGATCGGTGGTAAACGCGATGAGGTTTCTACAAGACCATGCACACACAAGCGGAATTGACGGGCAATGATTGCTCCTTGGTCTCTTCTCCCACTCACAGACATATCCTACTTCCATCTTCGGTTCATCCAAGTTAACGGTAAGTCAACTTTATACGAGAAACCAATTTTAATTTTCATTAACTGTAATACTAGTTAACTCTTCATTTCTGTGCAGCTCGTCTGAACAGCGTGTTGCCAGCGACAATAACGGACATTTCAATATGGCCACAATTCATAATTGTTTCAAAATAAAGGTTGAAACGTATTAATTAGTTTAAAATTATACAAGGCCGAAAAATGAAGGGTGAAAAAATCCTCAAACCGTATGTGCTACCAAAGGTACAATAAAGGTAAAGGTTGGAAATGCAAACCAAAAAGAAAACATTGAGGCCTGCATTGAGCCTAATAAAGAAGGCTCAACAAAGGATGAACTTCCTGAGGCTGCTGTAGATGTTCAACCTGCCAAAGGCCATGATGGGGCACTTTTTATCATAGATGTGTCTATATTTATGTTTCTTTTGTGGAAATAAAAAATCTTGTCTTGTCCCCAGTTGTACATTTAACCTATTTGTGCCTTGCTAACTGATGTGGGGTCAAAGGTTACAGAGTCAAATAGAGACTGTCATGTGTTTGCATATCTTTAATTCCACTTGTGGAGATGTATTCTGAAAAAAGGAATTTTTCCTTTCAGGTTTTTTTTGGTATTTGTTGACCAGCCACCAATGTTGTAAAAGTGTGTGTTGTATGTATTTCTGTATGTGTGTGTGTGTGTGTGTGTGTGTGTGTGTGTGTGTGTGTGTGTGTGTGTGTGTGTGTGTGTGTGTGTGTGTGTGTGTGTGTGTGTGTGTGTGTGTGTGTGTTGCATAATCCATATTTTAAATAGATCACATAATAGGGGAAGTTTAACTCACAACTATGTTCTGCCTTTTCATATTAAACACACTCTATGATAAATGTGTCAACCCGGCTATTAGTTTGACGCGTTTCGCCGCCCTATTGCCTCCGATTGTCTCTCATTGTCGCTAGCTCCACGGAACTCCTCGTCTGTGCTTTGCGTTCTTCTGTGTTATTTTAAAATTGAGTACTACATTGTCCTGTGTCGTTGCCACCTACAGACGTGGAGTAAAATGGCAATTACCCTAAGGCTGTATTTGATGGCTTATACAGCCTGCATTAGTGTAAAGGGGTTTCTATACCTTAACGATTAATCATGAGAATAACAATGTCCCCCTTCAACTATACTAAAATACTTGGCAAGGGAATACAATGTAGGCCCGTTTTTATCAGGAACATTTCATTTATATGTGACATGTCACGTAGATACTTTCATATAAAGTGTGTCAGTGCCAAAAACGTAAGCCAATTAACAAATATGTGAAAGTTTGGAGAAGGTATGTAGAAAAACTATTGCAGAAATGTATTACTGTTCCGTGGTCATCCACCTGTAGAAGGCGCTATCATTATTTCTGCCCTTGTAGTTACCTTTACGTCGGCTGGGTGTTGTCTTGCTGGCATTTTTTGTTCCTCCTAACTAGCTCGAGAAAATGGTTGTGTAAACGAGTCTAGGGACTCCGGCGACGTATAATTGGTACATTTGTATCGCACAGACAATAACAGATTAGACCAAATTTGTGACCGACGGATTAACTCACCGCGAAGTGTAAGCGACAAAACCTACAAACAAGTTTGCGACTGAAGCAAAACTGCAACTTGCTCATACGGGTTCTGGAGAGTTAACTATGCTAGCTAGCATATGTCGGATGGGGACGTCAGATATGGCATAGCAAGCTTAGCTAGATATCTGTTTTTTTCTTCTTCTAAATTGGCCAGTGAGTCAGGAGCGGACATTTATTGATACTGGGCAGGGGCTTTCCTCTGACTTTGTTCACGTCTCCTATGCGGTTGGATTAAGTTATATGTTCAGCTCAAATCAAACGGCGTGAAAGAAACAGAAGCTGATGTCACAGTGAAGTGCGCATTATAGCCCACGTATCCGTTAGCAAGGCTACCCTGCTCTGATAATGCTACCCGGCTAGTGAGTATTGCAAAATATTATTGCCAGGATTTTAGGTGCTACATTTGACGGGAGCTATTGTTTATCATCGGAGGAGATTTCGTCTTACAAAATGATGGGACCTCCATTAGTCACTGGCCTTTGTTGACAAAACGAACGTCGATTTGCGAAGTCAACAGGGAGTGTTTAGTTTATGTTCGCTACCCATGTTCAACTAACAGTGAATTTGAAATACTAGCAGTCTCTCCCGTTGAACTTGCAACGATTGAAACAATCAATTGCACGGTGGAGCAACAATTTCAAAGTGACTATGTTAACGCTAGTCATCAAAAGGAAATGGTCGCAGTGCATGAGACAACGTTAGATCTTGAATTTACAATTACTGAAGGTCGTGAAGAAGAGGTCCGTTTCGTATAGCGTCAACCATTGAACGAGTGACAGTCCAGCATCAACCACTGGGACCAATAAATGCAATTTGAACAGCACCTATTTGCTAGCTTTATAGCTAGCTAGTTTGGTGGGGACGTTGGTAGCTGCAAATTCTCGGAATTTGACCTGATTAACGCAGACTTTCCACGGGAGCATTCTGCGAGAGCATAATGTCTGAGAATCAGGGTAATGTCAACAACAACATCCCCCTTAACAACAATGGCGGGGCGAACAGGATCAGAAACCCCAACATCAACCAAAACCCTCTCATCAATGTGCGAGATCGACTCTTTCACGCCCTGTTCTTTAAGATGGCAGTGACTTATGCACGATTGTTCCCTCCATCATTTCGTCGGATATTCGAGTTCTTCGTCCTGTTGAAGGTAAGGCATTTTCAGTAACTCCAATTTAAAGTTTACATGGTGTATCTAGCATGTTGTAAGTCACTGGTACAAACACGGGCACAACGGAGTGTTATTTTTTTTATATTTGGGTCGTTAAATCGATAGGCCGGGTCCCTACTGATGTTCGACTTGTTGGCCTACTTTGTAGCAGTCCTTGATGTTGTCCAGGTAGTCTAGAAATGGTTAGTGAAGCTTATCTGGAGAAGTAAGACACATGAAATGTACTCATTTGAATATTGGTCGGAACTGTGACTCTGCTAGAAGTTGACATTGGGCAGTATTGTTGGGATGCCTGTGGGTGTGTGAGCTGTGTGTGTATGGACAGCTGACTTTGTTTTGGTAAGCGCTGAAGTTGCTGCGAGTGTACTGCGCATGCCTGGCTTCACTCCTCATGTCTACTGTAGACAAAAAGCCTAAACGGATTTTTCTGTGCGGTCTTGGGAAACTGCCTTACTAGATGCCACTTACGTGTCGCAGTTTACTAAACGTAGCCCATGGAAATGTATGCTCAGTCACGCCTCAAATTCGATTCCTGCAACACCAAAGCGCACCGTGGGCTTTGACAAACAAAGAAAATGTAAAGGTATGTGCAGCTTTGCTGAGTGGACGTCCCTTCACAACATCGGCTTCAGCCACACATGCTGCTCAACAAGCCCCACAGTGGGTGTTCTCCTGACTATAATTTCCACGTTCTGTTGAAAGGTGGCTGTGTATTTAAGGAATTCATGAATCACGTGGCCACTCATTAGCTCATCTACTGGATATCGCCACAGCACTTTTATGTCCCAGCTACAACTGACTAAACGTGGCCGCAATCGCAAGCCTTTTCTATTGTTTGGCGGTTCCATGATTCCAGAGCATGATTCCATCCAGTAACGCTTCCATTCTGGACTCGGTGTAGCTGGCTAGAGGGCGGCGATAGATGTTGATAATGCTACCAGCCGCAGGTTTAGTCTAATCAGCGTAAAATGAAAAGGCACAGTGCAGATTGGCCCAGTCGCCTCTCTTGTGCTGCGCCGCTCTCCGTGGTCCGTGCATCTGCCCCTGTGAGCGCTGATTAAAAACACGCGGCTCTTTTTGGATAACAGGAAGTAAAATTGTGAGACTCTGGGGTATTCCCCAAGGATAACACTGCACCCTGCACGATGCCTATTTGATATATTTAGCAGGCCAGGCTGCAGCATTGGCTAAATAAGCTTGGCACTTCCTTCATATTTGCATAACTCAGGAGTCCTCAGAGTTGTGTTGAGTATCAACACATGTTTGGCTCAGTAGATGGGATGCTCACCTGTAGCAGGCCAAGTCACCAAATTGTAGTAGGAATGACAATAATAATAGTTCACGTCATGCAGTAATGTGCTCGCCTGTAGCGGTTCAAATAAATGTGCTGGCGCCTGTCTCGGTCTGAAGCTCTAGGTCCCGATGGGTGCTTCTGTTCAGCATATCCACATCAAGTTGCTAAGCTACCCGGCAACAATGAGAGTGTTGCCGGGAGACGGATGTGGCTCAACATACATGTGGCTGCGCTCCACCTTCATTGGCCACTGGCAGTCTTGCCACCCCTGCCCACTGATGAGTGTGCATTATGCACAGGGGGATGTCATGCATCTAGTGCAGTAGCATATAGATAGAGGAAGGTGCATGTTTGCAACCCATCTGCTTGCTCCAAAGAGCTAGGGCAATAACAATGGCACCTCACCCTATGGCACGGGGGATTAACCGGCGCCACCTCACCTGATGGCACAGGGCATTTACGATGCCACCTCACCTGATGGCACAGGGCATTAACGATGCCACCTCACCTGATGGCACAGGGCATTAACAATGCCACCTCACCTGATGGCACAGGGCATTGACAATGCCTTTACTTTATGGCACAGGGCATTAAATGGCGCCACCGGATGGCAAGCGCAATGAGAAATGTGAAATGAAGACAAGTTGGCATCGTCATGGCAACATGCAGCGGGCACGGCAGCAGCAACACCTATCAGCAGTGTGACCTCAGAGCAGCGTGGCGCTTTAGAGACCTGCAGCAGTCAGGACGGGCAGACAGGGTGGTGGCGCTTGTCCAAGATAGACATTGTCATCTGTCGTTCTCCTCACACCTGAGAAGAATACCCCCTAGCTCAAAATGACAGCTCACCCAAGAATGAAGTGTCTGCCATTATCTATTTGATTTAATGATAGCAGGTCCCTGATAAAGGATTGTGTGACAGTGCTACCCTAACTGAGGGTCAGTCAGGAGTGTGCCACCCTTCGCTTGTGCTGGACAGAAAGAGAGGTGCACTCCAGGACAGCACAGCCTCAGTCCACAGACTTCCTTTGTCACTTCCACTTAAACTGATCCGACCCAGGCGTCTCCTGCATGAAGACGAATACACGAGGGGAGAACATTAATGTAGGGGTTGAACTGTCTTGTTTAGAAGGGGATCATTCTGTCAGGGTGCAGTCGGTCGCTGTGGCAGTGCCGCTCCTCTGTGCTTGGTGCAGAGACTCTGACATTGTGATGCCTAATTTCTGTGCCCGTCATTGTCCTCTGTCCTCCATGATTATTTTTTTTCTTCTTCTCTCAAATCAATATCCAAAGTTGTGAGGCTCCGCTCTCTGTGTCTCAGCCCGTCATGCCTTAAAGCTGTGTCATTCTGTTGTTTATCCTCAACCCCGTCATGCCTCAAAGCTGTGTTATTCTGTTCTTTATCGTCACCTACAGTCTTCATCACACCTGTGTTTATTTTTGCGAACCACCCTCTGTTGGGATGAAGAGTGCTTAGTGGACATGGTCCCATACGTGACATTCCTCTCTTCCTCCTCCTCTTTGCCAGGCTCTGTTTGTGCTCTTCATCCTGGCCTACATCCACATCGCTTTCTCGCGCTCGCCCATCAACTGCCTGGAGCACGTGCGGGAGAAGTGGCCACGCGACGGCATCCTGCGCGTTGAAATCCAGCGCAACTCCAGCCGCGCACCCATCTTCCTGCAGTTCTACGAGACCGAGGGCTTCCAGGGCCTGGTCAAGGAGCCCGAGGGGGACGAACCAGGCCTGGAGGCGGAGGGAGTGGGGGCCGGGGGGGTCCAGCACATCACTCCGGAGGAGGACGAGGAAGAGGAGATGACCCTGGAGATGTTTGACAACAGCTCTGTACAGGTGAGAAGGCTGAAGAACATGAGAGAATGAAAGATGATAGAGGGGGAGGGGGAGATGGAGAGAGGGAAAGCAAGGGGGGGGGGGCTGTTAGGGGCAGAGACATTATAAGGGAAGAGACAAATCACTGATAGGAAGGAAGGTTTGTTTATTTCCACTGTTCCCATAGCAATAGCTGTGCTGCACAATCGGTCGCATGTGCAGTGAACAAGTGTACATGAAGAAGACACATTTTTTTCAAGCGGTTGGGATAAACATGTTTTCACCATTTATGCCAGATTTAAAGGTGGATCCCGGTGATATAATGTCTGGTTGACCATCCTATGTGGAGTTACAGATATCACCCATTGGTTCAGATAGGAGCCTGATCTCTCCCATTGGTTCAGATAGGAGCCAGGTCTCTCCCATTGGTTCAGATAGGAGCCAGATCTCTCCCATTGGTTCAGATAGGAGCCTGATCTTGTTTGCCTGAAATATCTGCCCAGGGGCATTACCAAGATGGCTGCCGAGTTGCATGACTTGCCTCTAAAGACTTTGGTAGAGAAAGAGAGAGAAAGGGAGGATGGAGGGGGGTAGAAAGTGCAAGTGAAAGTAGGAAGGCGACGCTAGGAGCATGTTTGAGAAGGTGTTGGTGGATAATGGATGGGATTGATGTCTGCTTGGAGATGTAAACATTAGTGTGTGCACTAACTCTTTCTCTCCATTTCTCTCTCCTCTTCTTTTTTTCTTTTGTTTTCTTTTCGTCTTTTCCCTCTTTTCTTCAACCTCCATCTTCACCCCCCCCCCCCCCCCCCTTTGTATATCCTCCTCCTCCTCCTCCTCCTCCTCCTCCCCCTCATCGTCCCTAGTTTGAGCTGGACATGGAGCCTCGTCTGAAGCCGTCTGTGCAGGCTGGAGGGTCCGGTCTGGGCCTGAACGACTCAGTGGAGCTCTCCTTCAGCCAGACGCCCACTAAAGGTATGCAGCCGCTGCAGGAGACTGTCTCCGAGATTGAGATGCTAACGCGAGCAGGTAAAGCTACAATCAGCACAACCAGTCATCACCTCCTTCTCCTCCTCCTCTTCTGACTCCATCCACTGCCTCAGTAGCACTTCCAGATAACACTCCTCCTCTTCTGACTCCATCCACTTCCTCAGTAGCACTTCCAGCTAACACTCCTCCTCTTCCTCCTCCTCTTCTGACTCCCTCCACTGCCTCAGTAGCACTTCCAGATAACACCCCTCCTCCTCCTCCTCCCTGACAATCTCTCCTGCCCTGAATTCCCCTCTCATACGGGTACATGCAGTAGTGACAAGGGGACATCGGAATTTGCCACGTTTACTCTTTTTTTTTTTTTTTTTTTTAAACCACCACTTTGATGAACAAATTTCATGAATTTATTGCATCCATAATTTGCAATGCAATGTTATTGAAAGTTTGTAAGTGATCAAACTGGATTACAATGGTTCAATGAAGTAAGGGATAATGTATTGTCCGGAGGTCATTCTACAAAAATAATTCCCGACGGGGCGAACAACACCCCGACGCGCAGCGGAGGGTGTTGTTTCGTCCTGAAGGGAATTATTTTTGGAGAATGACCGACGGACAATACATTATCCCGCTTATTATACGGGTACTTGCCAAAAACGATAGAAGACATTCCTCCAACATACCTCTTTTTAATGATTTAGGTGCCGTTTCATGTGTCCCGTTTAGAAATAAATAGTTCTTCAAGCAAATAGAACTTTGAAGTTTCAGGTGTTGCATAGCAACCCATTACTTGCTGACTTCAAATTACTCTCTACTGTTGCGTTAAAATGACTGGACTTCTGGCGGAATGATATGAAAGATGTGAATTAGAAGTACAAAACCCGTTGCCAATGACAGCGCTGATTATCTTTCGCAGAGGTCTGTTAGCAGGAATTAATGTATGGGTATGACGTAGGGATGGCCCATTGAAATCAACGGTACTTTTTGGAACATTCTGAAGAGCCGTATAATAACTGCATATATTATTTCACTTAAATGTGTTTCCTAAAAGACAAATGAAAAAACAGCACTCAAGTATAGCACACAGTAGATGCACCTTATATGCTGATGCAGTTACCTGCTGACTCCCCCCCCCCCCCCCCCCCCCTCCCCCCCCAACCACTACTCACCCCTCCTCTCCATCCATTCCTGGCAGAGCTGTCAGTGGTAGCATCTCCCTCTCTCTCTCTGTCCCTCGCTCTCTCTATCTCTCTGTCCCTCTCTCTGTCTCTCTCTCTCCCTCCCTCTCTCTGTCTTTCTCTCTTTCTGTCTTTCTCTCTCTCTCTTTCTGTCTTTCTCTCTCTTTCTGTATTTCTCTCTCTCTCCCTTTCTGTCTTTCTCTCTCTCTTTCTTTCTCTCTCTTACTCTCTCACTCTCTCTCTCTCTCTCGTACTCTCTCTCGCAGCTCCAGTCCTCCGACTTTCCCTCTCCTGCAGAGTCCAGACTCGGGTAGACTCAGCTGGATGTCCTTTTAGGCTCCTAGTCCTGTAGACTGCAGTGTTAGACTGTAGAATCAGAGTGGTCTGTCTGTCTGTCTGTCTGTCTGTCTGTCTGTCTGTCTGTCTGTCTGTCTTGTCTGTCTGTCTGTCTGTCTGTCTGGTCATCCTAGCCAGAATGTGTGTGTTAGTCGCTGTTCATTCTCCACGCAGTCCGACTTTTTTGACCGCCCAGTTTGCATTGATTCGCTCACCCAGAACACTACTTTTGTCACTGATAACATTATGGGTGGAGGGGTGTGTGACTGGACACCTGGATCACCATCATGGGTGGAGGGGTGTGTGACTGGACATATGTATCACCACTATACATGTATTATCTAATGGATGCTAGTGTTCTCAAGATCACTGAATATCAGAGATGCTGTTTCTGTGTTTTCAATGCAAAAGATGGCAGGAGGTCCTAAATGCATCCCAGCAGGCTTTAGAGGGGTAAACTTTAGCAGCAGCAGCTAGCAGCAAGGATCTATTCAGACCCTATACTCAAAGCCACCAGCCATCCCTGGAGTAGAAGTAGTAGGAGGGGCAGGAGTAGGGGCAGAAGAAGGAGGAGCAGGAGTAGCGGCAGGAGCAAGAGCAAGAGCAAGAGCAGGAGTAGTATCAGGAGCAGGAGCAGGAGTAGTATCAGGAGCAGGAGTAGTCCCCCTCAGTAGCAGCGTGAGACTGGGCTGGCTGGCTGGCTGCCAAGGTTTAGGGCCTGGTGAGTTCATAGCTCACTGGGAGCTCAGGGAGAGATATGTGCCTTGAGGTCGTTGCCCCCTGGATTCACAGTACATCACAGGCGGCACACATCCATATGTCTGACCGGGGCTATCAGGATAGCTGACCCAGAGTTTAATGACCCGTGGGACTTAATGAACATGTGAACATCCCCATCCACACCCCACCCCCTCAGTTCTGATATCTCATTGAATATGTTGACAGAGTGCTCGACTGACTGACAGAAGAAGAAGAGCACCATTTTCTGTGGTTGTGTGGTTCTCTACCTGTGTATGTGTGTGCGTGTGCGAGTACTGAAGTGAAGTGAAGTGAAGTGAAGTGAAGTGAAGTGAAGTGAAGTGAAGTGAAGTGAGGGAGCACTTGGCAGTAGCTGTCTGACACATGATCATTCCTGACTTGATAAGATCAGTCAATTCTCCTTCAGTTAAAGCAACTGTCTTACATGTAGTAGTTCATACCCATACTAGTGAATTTCTACGATTCAGGATGTCTGTCTGATGCGCTTTGCTAAATTGGAAGTGTTTCATCCTTTTAATCTGAAAAGTTTGATGGCACTGTTTGCATAGGTCTACTGGTGTCGGTACCTAGTCCAACCAAAGACTTCATTACCCACAATTCCCTTATCACCTAAATTGTTATCTGCATTTCAGTACTGAGACAGCAATTGGCTGAAAACAAGGTGTTAAAATTCGTGACGCACTTTTGCCTATAAGCTGCGTTGAAATGAAACATTCACTCTCTTTGCGCTCTTTCTACTCTGGCGTTGGCCAGCTCACATCTCTCTACCTCCTGGCGTCGGCTAAGGAGCATCAGTCCTTCCACCGTCATCTGGTGAAGGCCTACTCTCTTTGTTAGCCAAACACTGCCCGCTAACTAAGACAAAGTATTTTAGCAAAGCAGCTAACATTAGACCTGCTAACTAGCTAACTCTGCAACGGGAACAAAGCACAACAGAGACCTCGCGGAAACTGCAACATTCCGAGCGATCAACTCCTCGGAACTGAACTGCAGTGAAACAAAGACTTCACAAAAAGGACAACTTTCTCCATCTCCGGACATCCTCATCTACGTCAGCACAACTTTCCCCAAAGGACTGGTAAACTGACATTGACTGGGCATTTAGCTATTCACAACCTGGCTAAGCATAGGACTGTTTACATATGCCATTGTTCATGTATTGTATCTGTTTTGTTTACCGAACATAACTGTTATATACTTTCATTGTTAGTTGGTAGTTGGCTTCGCCACACCATCTAAGGGTTAACGTTAGGATTGCTTCTCATATACATCGGGACTTGCATGCGTTACTAACCACTTCCCTCTTCTAATATGGCATCGTAAATAACATACGATAACAAATACATTGGCCTTCATATAGCCACACACGCGAAGCTCATAATCGAACTTCCCGCTGCAGGAAGGCTCGTCCTTTTTCATCACCACACATGTATGTTCACGATTGCACACACATGCACGCGGAACTACGTGGTCAGGACAAAGGAACACACACACACACACACACATAGTTTCAGGCGCGCTCCTAACAGCGCAACTCTGAGCTTACAAGCTCGCTCGCTCGCACACGCACACTCCCTCTCCCTTACACATACATATACTTCTTCAATTAATTAGTCAGGTACATTTAGCTAGATTACATATTGTGTGTTATTTCTTTATCATTGTGTAATAAATACTTTCATTTATATACGCTGGTTTATTTAATGTTACACAAGAATGGACGTTGTCAACCTCTTCTATTCAGAACTCCAATGACCTTCAACCATACTATTAATAAGGTAACTGTGTTTGTAGTTATTAATTTAATTATTAATCAGAGTTCCAAATTGATAGTATAATATATTTTATGAGACTGATATATTTAATGAGACTGATTTGTGGATTATCAACTTAATTGATCTGCCTTTGTGTTGAATGGTTGATCCCTGTCCAATCGGGTGAGATTACCAACATATTGTTGCTGTTGCAAGGACAGCACCAGTGTGTCTTGGTGGCCCTCGTGAAGTCAATATCACAATTCATACACAATTGCACCCACATTCACCCGGCGCCTGCTCACTGGGTAAGATACCTACCTAATCTGGTACTCCCAAATGAGAATGGTACCCATTTTACCCACACTGGCTTTTGGCAAATTCATTAATAATCCCTGAAGATGTGCCTTGAACTTCCATACACAACTCTTTTCTTTTCAACAAGTTCTTTTTTTATTTTAGATCAGTGTTCTGTGCTAGTAGGCATTTTGCTTCTTCCTCTGGTGTTTGAGGGTTTAACGGCAGACTGCAACATTTGGAGAAGTGAGTGCTGCCCCCTTCAGGCCCAGAATGGCATCTTCCAGTTCCTGCGTTGCTGTAGAAAAACATTTGGCGTGACGCTTTCTGAATCGACTGCGTCGGTTCCTGTGACCTCCCTACTCTTAATTAGGTTGGGTTTAATTCGTTTGGTTGGAAATTGAATCAACGATCCACTAGGTCAAAGTTAGTGAATTATATGAAACCAACATGTGTATTAGCTTATTATGTCCATCTGTTGTGTGCTTGCTTTATTTTTCTCTTACTTTTCTTTCTTTTTTCCATTTTCTGAAAAACATTATAAACATACTACCACACCACACGGAACAAAAATGCTTTTGCCATAGTAATCATGAAGTGCAAATAGTAACCGTGGGATAAAGTTAGACACAAAACAGATTTCATTTTCAACATATTAATTGTAGAAATACATGTTTTTCCTCCCTCTACATGCAGCTGTGTGTGTGTGTGTGTGTGTGTGTGTGTGTGTGTGTGTTTGTGGGTCTCCTTCTTTAGCATCCGTGTGTGTGTGTGGGGGGTTCTCCTTCTTGAGCATCTGTGTGTGTGTTTGCAGTGTGGCCTCAGGAGGAGTACATTGTGGAGTATTCTCTGGAGTACGGGTTCCTGCGTCTCTCCCAGACCACCCGCCAACGCCTCAACATCCCCGTCATGGTGGTTACTCTAGGTAGGACACACACACACAGACACACACACACACACACACACACACACACCCACCCTCTCTACCTCAACATCCCCGTCATGGTGGTCACTCTAGGTAGTACACACACTCACACACACTCACACTCACACACACACACACACACACACACACACACACACACACACACACACCCTCTCTACCTCAACATCCCCGTCATGGTGGTCACTCTAGGTAGGACACACACACACACACAAACACAAACCCTCTCTACCTCAACAATCCCGTCATGGTGGTCACTCTAGGTAAGATACACACGCACACGCACACACACACACACACACACACACACACACACACACCCTCTCTCTACCTTTACATCTATAATTTGCCCATGAGCACATACTCCCAGGATATCTTTCCCACCCCTCCCACTTGACCATATACACAAACACACACACACACACACACACACACACACACACACACCTAATCCCTTCGGTTTGCATATGTAATTCCTGTTGTATTGCGTGAAAGGGTTGCAGTTGCAAGACTGAGTACCTAATAAAAGCGCCTTAAGCCGACCACCATGCCAGCTTACAGACAACTTTGATCTGATGTAACCGTGCTTTTCTTCTGTGTGTGTTTTAGACCCAATACAGACCAATGTTTTGGTTCTGTGTGTGTTTTAGACCCAATACAGACCAATGTTTTGGTTGAGTGTGTGTTTCAGACCCATTAAAGACTGTTGTTTTGGTTGAGTGTGTGTTTCAGACCCAGTAAAGACTGTTGTTTTGGTTGGGTGTGTTTCAGACCCATTAAAATATTTTATTTTGGTTGTGTGTGTTGTAGATCCAATGAAGGACCAGTGCTTTGGTGACGGCTTCAGTCGATTCTTGCTCGATGAGTTCCTGGGCTACGATGACATCCTCATGTCCAGCGTCAAGGCCCTAGCAGAGAACGAGGAGAACAAAGGTGTGTGTGTGTGCGTGTGCGTGTGCGTGCGCGCGTGTGTATATGATGGGAGATGTATGTTTGTGTGTTTGGCTTCCAGCTTAAGTGTGTGTGTCACTTCAGTGCACCTCATGTATGTATGTGTGTGTGTGTGCGTGTGTATATGAGGGGAGATGTATGTTTGTGTGTTTGGCTTCCAGCTTAAGTGTGTGTGTCACTTGAGTGCACCTGTCATGGTTAAAGGTCAGACTAAACAGACTGAAACCTAAAGTCTAATTTGAACCCCAGATAATGCCATCATTAGGTTTACCATCTTTTTGCAGTTCCCACAGACTGCGTGTGTGTGAGATATGGTACTTTCACCATCTTTGTGCAGTTCCCACAGACTGTGTGTGTGTGTGATATGGTACTTTTACCATCTTTGTTCAGTTCTCACAGACTGTCAGGTGATGCGGTCTCAACAGGAAAGTTTTCTTGTTTCTTGCTAGTGTATTTATTGACATACTTATTCTTGTAAATGCAAATGTATGGATCTGCTGTTTGTAGGTTGGTGTAAAAGATTTTGTGTATGTACATGAGTGTAGTGTGAGTGCGCGCGTGTGCATGTGAGTGGCGTGGCGTGGGGTCCCGTCTGAGTGTGTGTGCTGCAGTGGGTCCTGACTCCAGTGTGTGCTTGTTGATTGACAGGTTTCCTGCGTAATGTGGTGTCGGGAGAGCACTACCGCTTCGTGAGCATGTGGATGGCCCGCACCTCCTACCTGGCCGCCTTCGTTATCATGGTGATATTCGTGAGTATCTCTCCGGGGGTAAAGTCCACGGAGACGCACGTAGCCTGGCACTCACTCACACACTCAGTTACTGTCGGGTGACACCGTGACCTGTATATACAGGACGATCTGACCTGCCACCTACTAACCTAACAGCTCTGCTCCCACACGGAGTCGGACATGTGGCTGTGCTCAGATAGCAGCAGCAGGGAGCTGACATGAACTTGACATGAACTTGACATGAACTTTCTCTCTCTCTCTCTCTCTCTCTCTCTCTCTCTCTCTCTCTCTCTCTCTCTCTCTCTCTCTCTCTCTCTCTCTCCTCTGTAGACCCTGTCTGTGTCTATGCTGTTGAGGTATTCCCACCATCAGATCTTTGTATTCATTGGTGAGTCCCCTCTTGTTCCTCAGTGTCTGCAGCCAATCACCTTCACTGAATATGCCATCAGAGTTCATCCTGTTGGTTTGGAGAAACTTGAATACTCAGTGTGTGTGTGTGTGTGTGTGTGTGTGTGTGTGTGTGTGTGTGTGTGTGTGTCTGTGTGTGTGTGTGTGTGTGTGGTGTGCTATGGTGTTAGTATAATCTGTGTGTGTGTGTGTGTCTGTGTGTGTGTTTGCTGTAAGTTTAACTGTTCTCCTGCTGTTCCTTAGTGGACCTGCTTCAGATGCTAGAGATGAACATGACCATTGCCTTCCCAGCAGCCCCTCTGCTTACAGTCATCCTTGCGCTCGTGGGTAAGAGAACATCCTGATTGGCCCTCAGGGTGTCAAGCAGGGTTTCATCAGCAGAGCAGAGTGTGTTTGTGTGTTTGTGTGTTTGTGTGTGTGTGTGTGTGTGTGTGTGTGTGTGTGTGTGTGTGTGTGTGTGTGTGTGTACTGATGTGTGGGTGTGTACTGATGTGTGGGTGTGTACTGATGTGTAGGTGTGTGTATGTACTCATATGGTTGCTGCCCTCAGATATATACAGATAAACAAATATCATGATGACTGTCTGGACATCTAAGGTTCTAAAAGGGGGAACCTCTGATCTCTGTTCTCTGTTATCAGGCATGGAGGCCATCATGTCAGAGTTCTTTAATGACACCACCACAGCTTTCTACATCATCCTCATCGTGTGGCTGGCTGACCAGTACGATGCCATCTGCTGCCACACGAACACCAGCAAACGCCACTGGCTCAGGTACACATTCATCTCACACACTCTCACGCACGCACACACACACAAACGCACACACCAACCAACATGAACAGCTGGAATCTCTTGTACGCAGGCTAGATGCAAGACAGACAGACAGACAGAGCTTTTGTGTCTTGCATGTTCTGTGTGTGCTGTTCCTATCTAAGCTCCTGCATTATTGTTGTGTTCCAGGTTCTTCTACCTGTACCACTTTGCGTTCTATGCCTACCACTACCGCTTCAACGGCCAGTACAGCAGCCTGGCCCTGGTCACCTCCTGGCTCTTCATCCAGGTGAGATGGGCTCTCCCTCGGTCTGCATCAGTCTCTCTCTCTCTCTCTCAGTCTCAGTCTCTCTCTCTCTCTCTCTCAGTCTCAGTCTCTCTCTCTCTCTCTCTCTCTCTCTCTCTCGCTCTCTCTCTCGGGCTGTTGGCTGTGGTTGTGCAGTATGCTAAAGCAAGAGCAGTAGATTGTAGTAGCTGTGACCAATGTTCCCTCTAATTTTTTTCAGCACTGAGCAAATATTTTTTATTCTGAGCGCACTTTTCAGCACTGTGAGCATTTCTTAAACCACGCGACCTGCCGTAAACGCCCACGAGCCTGCGTTAGCAATAGGTTTTCAAAGAGATGACAGCAAATGCATCAATATGTCTACAAGGTTGATATTTATTCAATATCCTTTATAATGGCTGGGCTTTGGAACGTTTTATTGATGGTGTTTTACCAGTCAGTTTAGTTGAACTTAAAGGATCTTTGGTTGAAAATAAATAAGGTTTAGGGAGGTTATGACTGGTTCACTGGTTATGAATGATACTGATATTTATATATATATATTTTACAAAATAAAAGTATCCAAGGTGTTTAGTCATTTCTCAGCAGGTAAAACATTTAAGTGGAACTTCATTTAAAGAAAAATGCTAATGCAGTGCTTTACAAGAAATATAGTAATTATGGTGTATTTTTCATAGCCTTTATAAATAATGTAATAACCGGAGTGGTTTGTAACAAACTAGGCTACAAAACAAGTCATTTGAATTTCATTGAGGGAGGTAGGCCTATCTGGCTGTGTGGCTCATCTTGTCTGCAGGCCTATGGAAGACACATCTTTCTGACTAAACATATGTCAAATTGTTGTTGCAGTAATCAAGATCACTTAGATCTATAAGACCTAATAAGTCTAATTGAAAATATTGGAAATGTCTTCCTCAAATCTTCTCTCGCCTCACAATTTTGTCTTAGATATTTATTAGACTGAAACCGCGTTCACAGTCGGCGCTAGATGCTTGGAATGTGCCACAAATGACAAGAAGTTGTACCAGATCTGGAAAAAGCTCACTTTTTAGCGACCAGGTTACAATATCAGAAAATGACTTAAGCAGCCCGCTTTTACTTTTTTCATTAACCATGAACTTGAATTCGTTGTATTGTTGACAAATGCCTCCCGGGACCGCATTTATGCTTCCTCCAGAAGCGCTTCGAACCTTTTCGCCAGATTGGTCACGTCATTCAGACCATGATCAAATTCACTAACTGCACGACCCAATGTATCCGGCTCAAAGGCAGCCAACTCAGCTAATTTTCAGGGAAGCGGGCATCCAGGTGCTCACAAATTTTACGGACAAACAGAATAATGTCACTTGTGTTTACTGCATGTTTTCCCACCAGCGAACTCTCTTTTCGCGTTTGCCTCCGAGCAGAATTTGCAGATCACGCCACTCCTTTCTTCATATGTAAATATGTCTGAAAGTTTTATCCTACCTCAGTTTGGACTATTTCATCTATCCACTCATGTTTAAACGTTAGGCAGACCTTTTTCTGCGGCACCTGCTCTGCCTTTCTTTTCGCCATGGTAGCCTATAACTGCTGAGCAGAGCCCGCCAAGAGAGCTAAAGGATACTTTGTATGTAAACATTCTAACGCACATCCGGCTTGGTTGTCAGACATGTCAGTATTTTAAATGTTTATTACCTAGCCTACATCCACTTTGATGCTCAGATTTTTAACCCCTAAAAAAAAATATTTGTGCCGTCTGAAAAATGTGCGCGGCCACTAAAAAATGTGCGCGGCCACTTCGACTGGCCTGCGCGATTGCGCGCTGCGCGCAGCTTAGAGGGAACATTGGCTGTGACAGCATTACGTTGTCAAACTATAGCACAGAAAGACACCAGCTAGCATGCTAGCAACATTTCTTTCATTCATCAGTGTCAACTGTACTTTTGACGCTGTTTGAAAAGGTTTCTGCACGTCTTTCAGGTAGTTAGTGCTGCTTTACAATAGTTTTCTGTACGGTTGTTATATTTTTAATTCCTTCATCTCATTCTCTGTCTCTACACTCCTCCTCAGCACTCCATGATTTATTTCTTCCACCACTACGAGCTGCCCGCCATCCTGCAGCAGATCCGCATCCAGGAGATGCTCCTCCAGAACCAACAGGCGGGTCAGGCCAACCAGACGGCCCTGCAGGACAACCTCAACAACAACACCACGCCCAGCAACGCCGCCAACCCCAGACCGGCAGCCAACGGCCAGCCGCCGCAGCCAGGCGAGGCCCAGGCTTCAGCTTCGGCCTCCGGCGCCCAGGCCTCCTCCAGCACCGGCGAGCCGAGGCCGGGCGTGCTGAGTGCGGACGTGGTCAACGAGCTGGACTGGATGGCTGAGACGGCAGCCATCTTGACTGAGGCGCTGGGCCCACAGCTGGGCGGGACGCTCCTGGAGACGAGCAGCTTGAGAGAGGGGGCGGTGCCACAGGAGCCTCCCCTCAGTGTCGCCACGGAGATCCAAGTGGGTGGAACTTCTGAGAGCACAGAAGGCTCTGGAGCAGCAGGAGAAGGAGGAGAGGGAGGGGCCACCAGTCTGGTCGCCATGGAGATCAAAGCTCGGGGGTGTGCCCAGGGCGATGTCCCCTGTGGCTCCGCCCTCCCTTCACACACAGACTCGGGGGCATCGGAGGCGAGCGGTGTGGCAGTGGACACTCGACAGTGTGCAGACGGCGACACACACGCCAGCCCCCCCCAAACCCAAACCACAAACGACGCCCCCCCAACACCCACCTGAGTCTGCCTGCTGCCTTTCCCCCGTCCCCTGCGCTCACACATCTCGCTCACACACCCGTCGCGTCTCACACACTCGTCCTCTTCCTCCTCCTCCTCCTGTGCTGCACGGCGGCGCCTCATCACTGGACACTCATGCTGCAGAGAGGAGGAAGCGCTCGGAGGGCCGGACGGCACAAAGAGAGACAGAAAAATATTCCAACTAAATTAAAATCAGGCCTTGCTGGCCGCCAAGGGTTCGGAGGGTCAGAGCGAACGTTTTAGTTTTAGATTTTTTGGTCCTGAGCTGTGACTGACTGTCAGTGGACGTAGCTATGATGGGATGACATCAGCTGTGACATCAGCAGTGAGCTCATCTGAGAGAGCCTGTGCTGTCCTTTTGTCTCCTGCTTCTCTGTTTTTTTATTTTTAACAATCCTTAAATTCGAAAACATGATTCGTTTCAGTAGAAGAGTGTTTTCCCTGTTTGCATTTCGTGATAAAAAAACAAAACAAAAGAAAAACCAACAGGTCTATTGTATGATGGTTATGTGTGTGTCCATGGACCTGTTCCCTTTCTGTTCAGACGCAGTGTGTCTGGTCTATTCCGTCTCACGGACTCTAACCAACGTCCTCATTTGTTGTGTAGGAAGTTGCTATGACGCCGGTGGTAACGCAACGAGAGCCTAGAAGCACAGGTATATCAGCTTGCTTTCTTCAATTGTCGACGTGTGTGTGTGTGTGTGTGTGTGTGTGTGTGTGTGTGTGTGTGTGTGTGTGTGTGTGTGTGTGTGTGTGTGTGTGTGTGTGTGTGTGTGTGTGAGAGAGAGAGAGAGAGAGATGTGGCATCCTTAGTATGAGGAGTTTCTCAGGTGTTGCGAGAGTGACAGAGAGACACAGAAGGGTCGTCTGTCGTTCCCATGCTGTGCCACACTGCTGCCTGTGAGTGTGTGTGTGTGTGTGTGTGTGTGAGAGCCCCTCTCATGGACAGCTTGCCCCAAGGGAAGGAACGCAAGAGACGACTGCAGGTTGTCTGCGCAGTGGCAGAATGGGTGTGTGTGCTGGCAGCGTTTGTGTGTGAGTGTGTGTGCGTGTGTGTGTGTGTGTGCAATGGGTAGAACAGTTAACATTTGAAGGCTCAGCGGCTGCCTTAAACCTTTGGACTGAAAGAATGAAAGAAAGAATGAAAAAAAACTAACAGAAAATGTAAAAGTAAAAACGGACTAAAACCGAAGAGGTTGGAAGCCTTTTCCAGAGGGAATTCCTCAAAGCTGGTGAAAGGGTAGAGGTTATGGGTAAAATATACATAGAGGTTTTAGGGAACTCATTCTAACATAGGCACTTGTTTCCTCCAGCTGTAGTCTGTCCCCACTGACCAGGAGAAGAAGAACCAGTACACTTCATAGGGGCCCTTACTGACGTCTAACATAGAGGGGCCCAGGCCTTTACTTGGGTATGATGGCGAGTGTGTTTGAATTGGTCAGTGTGTGAGCGTGATCTCACTGGGTCAGGTGTGCGTGTGTGTGTGTGCGTGCGTACACGCCTAGTCTTAAAGAGCGAGAGGGGGAGAAGAAGTTGTCTGAGTAAAGACAGAAGAGGAATTGCTATTCTGGTCAGACACTGCCTTTGAAAAACTTTTACGACACAAGACAAGTTGACTCACAAAAGACCAAGCAAATGATTATTTTTTAAAGCAGAGCTCCGTCTGAAACAGTGGGTGTTTGAGGGGTTTATAAATAAAAAGTAGGAACCGTGAACTAGGGATGGGATTACTTCACCAGGGGTGCGCCACTGCCTGTGTTGGGCTCGGAGGACAGGAGAGGAAAGGAGATGTGGACATGGAGCGTCATCGATCATAAAATTGGCAATAAAACTAGCTAAACCATGGACCCGGAGAAGTTCACTTATCCTCAGCAGAGGGTCTCCAGAGGAAGCGGTCCGGTCCCAGCCTGCTCCAGATCCAGGATTAAGTCCGGAAGCAACAGTAGTCCACACATGGGCACCAGAGACGAGAGTGTGGAGGGGGGAGGGGGGGGGGCGAGATTTGGAAGTCGATTGCTAAATTACTTCGAAGATCCTCAAAGGCTATGCAACGTGTGGGGGTGGGGGGTGCAGTGCAAACAGGACTGGAAATTATGTTTTGTGCAATATTAGAATATGCCCGCCGCTCGCTCGCTCAGCCAAGGACGCTGGGCATCTCGGGTGGGGTTGGGGTGGCCATCACCAACACAGACACAAATGCTCCACCCATGATCTGTGATCAGTTCAATGTTCTTTTCTCTGTGCCTATTTGCTCATTTGTGAGGAAACCGAATGATTGTAGTCCTGCAACAAGTTGTTATACATTGTAGTTTTTTTGTTTGTTTGTTTTGGCAATGTTCAAATAATCCTCAAATTCTGTGATGACAACTAGATTTCCTCTCCCATTCAGATGTATTTAACTGTAAATTAAACTGCAGAAGGAGAAAAAAGAAGCTCTTTGCACCTAGTGTTTGTGTCTGCAACTGTGTGTGTGCGTTTGCGCTTGCGTGCGTGAGATGGTGCGTGCATGCGCTTGTGTGAGTGTGTGCGTGCATTTGTGCGTGTGTGTGCTTCCCAGGTGGTGTAAAGCGTTACTTAAACAGAATTAGGCTTAGACCCTGTAAGGTGTATTTCACCTGTTCTTCTTTTCTTTAACTGTAAAAAACTCAAGACTTTTAGGGGCTTTGTTATTCCAGTTACATCAGCATGGTAAGTGGATGCTCTCACCCACACACACACACACACACACACACAACCGTATTGGTAAAGCAATGAAAGAATTTCTGTCAAAACAGTTATAGTTTAATATTTCAGTCATTTCAGGCCCCAACCCTACTGGAAGGGAACATGGATGAAACACCGCTCCACTCGCAGGCACAGTTCAGCTTTCAAACCCTGAGTTCTCTGGAAGTCCTGCATCAAATGGAATTCTGCTGCAGCTCTAGAGAAAAGTTCTGCCAGCTCTGTGTCAGTTATGCCTAAAAAGGAGCAATTCAACTGCATAGCCATTCCTCCAGCAAACTTGGCTCCTGAAAAATACATCAAAACAATGGAACAATACGAACTTGAGTCTCAGAGAAACAAATCTTTCTGCCTGCGTTCAGACAAGCATCTCCTCTGTCCAAACTGAACATAAACACAAGAAAGAGAATAAAAAACACAGCAGGATCTTGGAGCTTGTGTGTGTGTGTGTGTCTGTGTGCGTGTGTGTGTTCTTTTGAGGTCTCAGCTCTTTATGGGCATGCTGGTGTGTGTGTGTGTGTGTGTGTGTGATTGTTTGTCTGTAACGACTTGCACCTCAAACAGCGGTTAACTGTGGGCAGGATGAGGCGCAGAGCTGGAGTAGGTGGAGCCACGCCCTGGTCAAGCTCTTCTCCAGCGTCTTTAAAGTCCCCATTCCTCGGGGGGGGGGTTTGCTTCTAGTCCTGCCCCCCCATCACAGCCAGTGTGTGAGCCCAGAGTGCTCAGGCAGGGCACAGGCTCAGTGAAGAAGCCTCCAGGAATTACGACCAGCTGGAGAAGTTAGTTTGTGTGTGTGCTGCTGCCCCCTAGAGGTCTGGCTGTGCATCACCTTTGGCTCTTGCCATCTTTGGGGGGAGGTGTGCGTCGTGACGGGAGGGGCACAGCGAGGGGGAGGGACCCTGTGGGTGCCATGGCTACGGCGGCGTTGGCCCTCTCTTTGGCCAGCGTGGTCTGAAGCTCCGCCCTCCTGGCCAGCGCCGCCTTCAGCTGCTCACGGATGCCGTCGATCTGCTGCGTCAGCTCCTCCATCTCGCCCGGCCGCGGGGGCGCCGCGCACGACCCCGACGACCCAGAGGAGGGGACGCCCAGTGAGGCTGAGATGGAGCGGGGGAGGGGGAGGGGGATGGACAGACCCCCGTGGTGGTGATGACCGCCGCAGCTGCTGGACGACGTGACCGCAGGGCCCCCGTTCTCACACATGTGTGCTGTCACCACTCTCGCTTCGGTCCGTCCCCCCCCTCCTGCACCTCCTGCTCCTGTCGCAGCCCCCCCTCCATCCTCCTCAACACCCCCCCTCCCTCTCCCGCCCCCGATGCGTGCCAGCAACCTGCGCGTGTTGAGTGTCTCCAGGTTGAAATGCACGGACTTCTTGTCCTTGGCTTCGAGCGCCTCGGCTGCCTGCTTGGCTGCCCGGCTGCTCTCGTTGTTCCAGCGGGCGAAGGCTCCTTGCGGGGGGGCGGCAGGAGGAGGCTGGGGGGACTGAGAGCGCTGGAGGTTACAGCTGCAAGGAGACAGACAGGAAGGGTGGGGAGAGAGAGACAGGGCAGAGGGAGAGACACAGGGCAGAAGGAGAGAGACAGGACAGAGGGAGAGAGACAGGGCAGAGTCAGTTTGTTTTAGCGCTATTACAAACCCTTAACATACCATCACATTAAGTTGATTCTGTAAACACCACATCTAACTAAAGATTGTAATGGAAAATATTCTCTTTTCCACAGTGGAAAACATTCCAATGCCTCATCTACCTTTCCATGTGCCTAGATGTCATCTGCCTGTGTCATAATGATAGCTCTTAATCACACCATGACCTCTGACCTCTGAGCTCGTACCTTTTCTCTGTGCTGGCGCGCTGCTTCTTCACATCCTCATAGGTCATGTTCAACGCTCTGTGAATTTTCTGGGGAAAAGAGCAGCAGGAATAATCAGCTTCAATGTCACATCATCCCCCTCACAACAACATACATGATGAGGTCATCATCGTCATCATCATCACCACAACCATCATCATTATCATCACCACAATTACCAACCCCACCATCATCATCATCATAACCAGCAACAGCATTGCATTAAGGTAACTGCTGGCTTCAACCGATGGAAATTCTTTGCCACTATCGTAAGCTACCAGCAGGTGGCACTTTTGCCTTTGTTTAACACACTTTTCTCAGTAGATGTCAAGATGAAATACATGTTTATTGGCTGCACTTTTGGCTGTTAGCACGATATGGAAAACCAATACCATAAAACATATCTTATAGCCAATAAACATTTACAGACACTAAATTAATCAAAAAAGTGCGAGGCACTTGTGCTTTATAGTGCAATTTCCTGGACAGACTGTGTTTAATACACACCTAAATATACACTTCAAAGATACATAAAGTATATGGTATGAGGAAATTATAGGCTTTCTTATCACAGGCTCCACAAGAGCAGAATCAACCTAACCCTAACCTCACCTGCTGGTGTGAACCCAACAGTACAGGTGTTTTCACTGAGCTGGTGTCCAGTCCAGAGCGCACATGACCATGCTGTGAGTGTGATGTATTTAGGGATTATAAAACAATTGGGTTCTATCGCGTTATTTAGCTGTTTCTGATTGGACGAGAGACGTTCCATGCTTTAGATTATTCGTCAACATACCAACAGTTTGGGACTTTTCACAGCTAATAATAAATCACTCCGCGATGAAACATTTGCGTTGATGATAACCGTTAATTCGGCCGTTAATTCCTGCGGCCTCGGTGGCTATGGCCGAACACCACCCGCCGTGGGATTATCCCTGACCTACCCCACTCCCACTCGTGCTATATTGTTTAAATATGCTACAGCACAGGTGTGCTCACCTATCTGCAGCCCAGAGAGCAGCTTTTACACGTGTCTAGACTAGAGATCAGCTGTTACACGTGTGTAGACTAGAGTCAGAGATCAGCTGTGTCTGTGTGTGTGTGTGTGTGTGTGTGTGTGTGTC